>NC_074712.1:52339509-52472009 GCF_947242115.1 Biomphalaria glabrata | reverse complement strand
CTATTAATTATAACCTCTAAATATATAACTTACCGAGACGTACAAGTTATAACAATGAGATTTCAGTTACAGCTAATAAAGAGTTTATTTAGGAACCAAAAGAAAAAGATCATTCAAAGAAAACGGACATAAAGGCCAACAAAAGAAAGTAAAAAAAATAAAAAAAATCAAACTAGTAGGACAGGTTCAGTTCAAAATAATCAAAGAACTGTCATCACAGGGGCACATTAGTGTCTCATCTAAAAAAAACAACAACGTTGGCTTACAATACAGGTCCTAACAGTCAAATGACCGTCATCCATGAGACACACTACTGTCTCGTATCAAGACAAAAGTTTGTCTTTTACATACTATACGACCCAAATCTGGTCTTTATAGAAAAAAAAAAACACATACAGGAAAGGATAAGAGACTAAGTAGACATAATATTTACATAAACCAACTTATTAACAACAAATAAATAAAGTCTACTTAGCTCGTTATTGAAAAATGCATTCCCATAAAGTGGCACACTCCTCTTGAGTAACAAACTCAGAGCATAACAACAAAACTATTATATAAACATTATGGAGATTTACTTCACAATAATGTACACTGGTCAGCTCAAAGGCTCAAGAGGAAGTGGCAATTGTATTCAGTTAACTGGGACTTAAATAATGTATTAAGGGGGACCAACTCTTATTGAAAAAAAAAGTAGCTACCCTTATTGTCCCTCTTGTTACAAGGTACATGAATTAAAGTCTACTAAGTACCCTGCTATGGAGATACCATTTTTACTAGGTCTAACGTTTGTGTAGGCGTAGACCACAAAATAAGTCGCTTATTTTGTAATTATTATTTTTATTTGAAAGTTTATCGTTTCTTTAAGCAAGGTAGAAACAAAAAAAAACCTAAATAGTCTAGTTTAACTAAAAATCGGCCCCCGAAGTGGTCCACCCAGGCAGGTAAAAAGGCACGTTTCAATATTTTCAGAAAGAATATCAGAATGAAATTCTATCAAAGACAAATGACAGAGAAGAAAGGAGAAAGAAGACTGACGGATCTTGTGTGGTGCCCCAGCGATCCACAGACCAAAGGTTAGGTGAAAGTGAATGTGAAGTTAGATGTGAACCTGGCCTAACTAATGTCTTATAATGAATGTATAATTGCTGTAATTGTTTTGTAAAAAGGACAATCTCTTATTCCTTAAGAAAAAAAACATTTCTTTAAAAAAAAATAATTAAAAAATCCCTTTTGTTCAGTGTGCCTTTGGCATATGGTCCCATTGCAGCTCACGTGATAATATGAAAAACTACTTATTAATTGTTGTTTTAAATTATGTCCAATTTATATGCATACTAAATAGATTTTTTCTCTTAAAAAACAGTAAACATATTTTGTGTAAATGTAGTAGTTAGTATAACAGAACTTACTTAACTTAGCAATACAAATGTAAAAAAATATTTTTGACAAAAATTCTAAAACCGTTTGCATAAATGTGTTACATATATGGAAGATAGTCATCTCCCCTACTAAAGAACCTCCTGTACACTAATAATAGTGAATAGTTGTAAGAGTGGTGTATTTTTATGAAAAAAACTGCTTGCATAAGTGATTTTAAAAATTAGATTTTTCGCTTTCAGAAAAGAAAAAAAGTAGCCGTTGAATCAGGACTTTGAATGGTCTAAAATATTATGATGTCGGATTTTCACTATCTTTTCTAGTTTAAGAGATCTAAACGGGACGGACGGAAAGACGGACAAACATTCCACACTAAACTAATAGCGTCTTTTCCTCTTTCCTCTTTTCCCCTTTCGGGGGCCGCTAATATTTTTAAAAAATCACTGAAAAATCATGTTAAACAGCCACATTTGCATTTTTCTTTATTCAATATTGACTGTACAGTACAGTGTATATACATATCATAGAACGCTCGCTAATAGATGGGGTAGATGACAAATATTAATATTATAGACCTACTGGAGTTGCATGAGTGGTAACACTTTGTTCTGCTTGGTTTTATCAAACAATCTGTAGACTGGCACATCTAACTCGAACAAGAAAAAAACAACAACATATAATCCAAACTGAAAGAGACTTCTATAGATGCCCTTCACACGCTGTCAAAATATCATTTTACTTGCTTTTTTTTTGTACCGGTGCATAAAGAGCGTTGAATGTTCGGCTTTAAAAAATTTCTATAGCACAGTACTATGCTCTGTTGGTCACGTATTTCTCTGATATCACGCACATTCAAGTCTTTGAAAAAATGTATTGTTGTAGTGGTTTAGTTTACTTTAGATGTATATTAGCCACGAGAAATTACTACATTCGGACTTGGAGACAAGCCTTATATATATATATATACTAGTATTGTAACGAGGGTAAACACTCAACAGAGGATTAAGGGGAAGAAATGAGGGATGTTCTCTTGACAACAGATGAGAAATGATTTTAATAAACAATAATGTTTATATTGGCTATGAGTTCATTTAGCTCTGGCCTGTAGGGTTCACTGTCGCCGCCACTGTCTTCCACTAACATACAAGGTTCACTGTTGCCGCCTATGTCCTAACGTTCCTCCAGGGTTCACTATCCTGCCACTAACACGTGATCTCTGAACGTGCCACTCTCTACCTTCTCGTTGCCCCCGGCTACATAAACTAACAGGAATGTCTTCCACTAACAGGAATGTCTTCCACTAACAGGAATGTCTTCCACTAACAGGAACGACCCTTTCCTGACCAGACAACCTACACAGCTTCTCACCTGGCAGTTGTCCTTTATTTCAGTCTGGCGTCTTCAATATTGTCATACTAAACGGCTCTATTATCATCCGTTGACGTATTGAGGACGAATGCAAATTTCACGTCACATAATGTAGCCTCCCACTACGTGCCAACAAAAGGATAGGGTTCATGCCACACACAGCAATAGAGGAATAGACAAAAACAATAACCTTTTTCGATTGTCTTTGGCGACCTCTGGCAAATCGTCAATCGACCCCCAAGGGGGTCGCGACCCACAGGCTGAGAACCCACATGACGAGGTCTCATGGGGTGGGGTGCGGGAGACAACTTGAAAGGTTACATCTAAAAGACATAACTTGTCGACCATGAACACGGAACAAGGAAAGACTTGAGGTATACTAGTCCAGAGATTCTCAAACTTTTTTTTTTTTTTTCTTTTTTCACTCTGGGACCCCTTTATTAGTAAAAACTTGCATATTACATAAATGAAAATAAAATGAAAAAAATAGTTTTAGGAGTGTTTATTGAGATTATAACTTTCGTTAAAAAACAAAATTCAAAAAAAATATTTGAATGATATTCATAGAATTTTATGAATGTATTGACGCCTGGCTCAGAGAGCACACATTTCAAGTCGGTTTCTTATATTTGTAAAGAAAAGAAGGCGGGAACTTCTAGAGCATTGATTCGTAATGCAGAATTTGTGGTATCCTTGAATAAACATTGGTTTGAGTTCCTCGTTTGTGGATATTTGAAGTGAGTATGTTCACGTGCAAAAGTGTTCAACACCAAGTGAAGAATGTCTTCAAATCTTCGATTTAGGTCGTCATAGAATAGTACGTAATAGACATATCAAACAGTAGAGATGGATTAACTGTCTTTTAATTGCAATAGTATACAATTTTCATCTTTCTGCGGGACCCCTTTCGTTCATCTCACGGACCTCTGAGGGTTCGCGGACCTCAGTTAGTGAAACACTGTCCATATGTTGGAATACCGAATAAGGGCAAGTCGAGTGGGAGAAAAAGTCCAATGAGGAATATGGTAAAATAAGAGCATAGGAGATAATAATAATATTAATAAGCCTGGATAAGTGTGGAATCATAAGCATTAAAAAGGGCAAGGCAACGAACACCAACATTGCATTTGAGGGCATCAAGGAATTGAACTCTGCCTCTCTTTATAAATATCGTGGAATAAACCAGAATGCCAAGATAAACCATAAGAAATTAAAAGAGGACTTTCTTAGAAAATATAAGCAAAGAGTTAATAAAATCCTCAACGCCAAACTGTCTGGCAGTAATCTCATCACTGCAATAAACAGCTGGGCCGTCCCAGCTGTTTCTTTACACGTTCGGTGTGATCAAATGGACTGACACCGACCTACATGACATTGACAGACTCACTATAAAATTACTAAACAAATTTCGATGCCTACACCCCAAGTCCTCCACCATAAGGTTATACCTGCCCAGGAAGGATGGGGTCGTGGATTGCAGAACATCTTCAAATTGTGTAAGATGCAAGTTTTAAAAATACGATCAAGACTGCTCGCCTCCAGCAATCAAATAGTTTCCATTCTACGCAAATATGACTCCAAGCAACCCCTCTGAACCTACACAATGCTGATGTCAATCTCGGTTTGGACGACGTAGGGCATGAGATTCGCCAATGGGAAGAAAAACACTCCAAGGAAAATTTCCAGCTTTATTACATGGGGACAACATCGACAAGGCTGCTTCCTTAACATGGCTCAAAGCAGGTCATCTCTACCCTGAAACAGAAGGCTTTGTTACAGCAATACAGGACAGAGTAATCAGGACAAAAAATTACGAGAAGCATATCCTGAAACTCAATGTTGTCGACAAATGCCGAAAATGTGGAAATGTGGGCGAGTCGATTGAACACATTATGGCAGGATGTCCAGCCCTATCAGAATCAGCCTACCTGGGTCGCCATAACCAAGTTGCAAAGTTAATACACCAACAGCTGGCTTTGACGTACAATTTGATCGGTAAGGACACTCCTCCTTATTATAAATACTCTCCACAAGAGGTTCTCGAGTCTACTGAACATCTGCTGTACTGGGATAGGCCTATTCTGACCGACAAAACGGTAGATTTCAATCGCCCGGACCTGCTGTTCATCGATAAAAAAGAAAAAAACACTACCATTATCGATATCGCCGTACCACTGTCTCATAATTTAAAAAAAAAACTGAGATAGAAAAACAAAGAAAATATGGGAACCTAGGCTTGGAGATTAAGCGTTTATGGAAGTTATCTAAAATAACAATATACCCCATTGTTATATCAACCGATGGGATAATAACAACTGACCTCACAGACACCTTCAAGGCCCTTAACATTCCTAGGAACATCCTCGTTGCCTGTCAGAGGGCGGTACTGCTGCAGAGCTGCAACATCACCAGAAAATTCCTCAGTGGAAACTGTTAAAGGGACTACGATGAATTTTGTTTCTCTTTAACGAAACTCGACACTGGCAGCGCCAGAGAATGACCACTCGTTCATTTCTAACATAATTAAAATAATCTTTATTGTCCGTAAGGAAATTTGTCTTGGATAGCAATATATTAAACAAGGCATATAATAAGCTAAGTTAATGATGGCGACTAGTCTTAATAAAATAAGCCAATCTTTGAAATTTTAATTGCAATGTTAGCATACAATTAGGCCTAAGGCCTAAATGTATATGGAAATCAATGCAGTGATTCAGAAATTGCAGTGCAATACAATTTAATGTAAATGGCTATTAATGCAATAATATATAAATGGCAATCAATGCAGTGATAGAGAAATTGAAATTATTGTCATGAGAAGACATTTAAGATGTAAACATGTCAATGATATTTATAATGTACAGCGGAAGCTGACAGAGAGTTGAATAATACTTGAATAATATCACTCAATAATGTACAATGGAGATAGAAACAGTGTTTACTAATGAGCTAAATACAGTTTTGTCGAATTGATTAAATTCATTATATCGAACGCAATGCTCAGTTAGATTAAACACAAACACAGTGTGTGGGATCAGCGCTGCCTTGGCCGGCGGTTGCTCTGTTTACAAGGTGACCATTCTATTGTTGTGCTGTTCGCTGTATAACTAAGAGAAGTCGGAGGGATCTACTACATTAATATTATACAGTACAGCTTCTATACACTGTTAGTAAACAAAGAGACATAAAATTGGGGTGGGGATCGGTGGTCAGTGTATAATGGTATAACTGATTTAACCAACTAAAATCTAAGAAGTACATAAAACAGTTGTTGTAACTATCTTTAAGTGTTTAATGGTCAGAAATGTTTAGTGGTCGGAAAAAGTTTGGTGAATGTTTTGTAGACTGGAATGTTAAGTAGTCGGAAATGTTTAGTGGTCAGAAATGTTTATTGGTCAGAAAAGGTTTAGTGAATGTTTAGTAGTCTGAAATGTTTAGTGGTCAGAAATGTTTATTGGTCAGAAAAGGTTTAGTGAATGTTAAGTAGTCGGAAATGTTTAGTGGTCAGAAATGTTTATTGGTCAGAAAAGGTTTAGTGAATGTTTAGTAGTCTGAAATGTTTAGCGGTCGGAAATGTTTATTGGTCAGAAAAGGTTTAGTGAATGTTTAGTAGTCTGAAATGTTTAGCGGTCGGAAATGTTTATTGGTCAGAAAAGGTTTAGTGAATGTTTAGTAGTCTGAAATGTATTTTTATTTCTAGAACAAATCTGAAAAAAAAATGGCATACTTATTTAACAAACAAAAAAAGTGGGCTAAGTAAATGCGACTGACATATATATTTTTACGTGTAGCAACATTCAATCCAAAATTGAAAGTCAATCGCTGGCAAAAGTATAAATGGAACTTTAAAAAAAAAAGTCGATGACCTTTCAAGATCATGTCACATAACTAAACTATGTGATACTTATCTTCAAAGTCCTTTTTTGTCTCTTTCAATATGCTTTTAGAGTTTATATGTAACTTGGTTCATATTGAATAGTTTCGTATGTAGAAATTAAAGAATAATTGACTTTTTTAAATAAACGTTGTCCAAATAATAAAAACAAACAAATTAATGCAAACAACGGACTAACAAAGGAACTAATTCAGTAAACGCACTTTCATTGTTATTGGTACCTAATATAATATATTACACTTGTTATATATCTTTGTGTTCACACGAGTTCATGACAATATTAGACCACAGCATCTCAAATCTTTCATTTGTCTTGATTTGCGTTGCGGACACTTTATTATCCCACACAATTTGACAATCCTCAAGTTTTTTACAGCACGCGGTGAAACTGGGTGCAGTCAGTCGAAGCACTCCCGCCAATTTTGGTAATATTCCCGTAATGAAAGCATCTTCTGGGGCGATAAGGCTTATTTTCTCAGACATATGTACCAACGTATCGATACCAGTTCTACTGATGCCATATGTATGTCCATAAAGATATCTAGGATAAAAAGGCAAAGGATATTCATTCTCACTGACCTTCCACCGACTTTCTTTTCGAACCACTAAAGGTTTTTTATAACTATGAAGAAGTCCTATAACAAATGTAGCAGACGATGTATTATTTTGAACATATTGTAAAAGGTTCATCATTATAGGGACATTGATGAACGTATCCATGTCGACTTTTAAGACATATTGAACTTTGTTACAATATTTTAATGTCCACTTTAAACCTACTAGTATTTTAACAGTTAAATTTCTATAAGTGTCTTCAAAGTCAGCCATTATTATATCGTTGTTCAAAAGAGATTCTCTAGAAAGTAATTGCCAATCTGATTCCAGTCTTTTGCTACGATGACCGAAAAGAAAAATATGCTTTACTTTGTGCTGGATTCTTTTTCTTGGCCATGAGTTTGTTTCAGAAGCTCTTAGCCAGGTTTTACGTAGTAGATCTCTGCGACCTACGTCGTTGACCACTGAAGGAATAATAATCAATAAATGGGGTGCATCGTTCGTGCATATATCCTCACCAGTAATCAGGAATGTATAATTTAACTCATTTTTAGCCTCAAAATTGTGCTTATAATTAGTCCAATTCGACTCATGAATATGATCATCTTGGATCACTTGAAATAATTTGTTGTTGTGAGCTCTCGTTATGTTATGAAGGTAATGTTTTATGATCACTGTTTCAGTACTACCTTGAAGTCTCTTAGTTAAGGTCGTGTTGTATGAATCATGAGTTGACAGGACTTTGCTGTGAAAGCGGGAGGCCTGGTCTAAAAGGTCAAGTCCCTCACACTGGTATGAATTGACCTTGCTAAGTACAGCATCGGATGGTATCATCTTTAGGATAACAACAGCCGCGAAGAAGAACATCAGTAAAACAAGCTGAAGCTTTAGGAATCTTTGACTTCTGCACATTGAAAAAAGGTGAAGGTCGTGAAAGATGTAATCTGGGGAAATATTGAGACACATTTAGGTCAGCTTTGTTGAGTATGTTATTTTAAAAATGTAGAGTTATTCCCTAAGAGGGGAGGAAGGAAGAGTGCAGGGCTCGTTAAGGCACAAAAGATGGACTAGCTTTTTTTTTTCTTTTTAGGTGTAAGAAATTAGAGCTTAGTTGCGCCCAGCACAACACGCTAGACATTACTTTTGTTTTTCAAATATTATTTTAATATGAATAACACAAATACTACATAACGTTTTAGATTTCCATTTATTGCTCATCAGCTGTAGCTAAAGAAATCATATGAAAACAAAAATGAGAGGAAATCTATAAGCTGGAATTGAAGAGAAAGAACATGAGAAAGAAAACAATAGAACAGCGTAGTAGCCTTCATGAAATCACCATCGACTCTATTATTACATTCGGGTTTGCTCAACATCTTTGGTCGCATATTTTATTGTTTGCTTAGATTTGGGGTTGTCTATAAAAAATAAAGTTGTGTATTTAAAGACCAAGCAGTGTTGAACACCTAACTATAAAGTAGCTGTAAAGTCTAACGCTTTGTACGTTCTTAGAAGTAGAAATACAATTCTTTGCAACAACATACTTTGTTTTAGTTGGGCCCACTTAGTCTTAGACTGTCTGAACATGTTCTGTCTACCGTCTCTTTCAGTTTCTCTGGGGTTTTTTTTTGCCTTGAATTCTCTTTTCAATGACAAGCGCGATCATTTTTCAAAATGTTATCTTCCAATCGCTTTCTCTGTCTACGTCTTCCTCTTCTCCCTGGTCGTGTTTTCCGCAGAAAGGTCTTTGCAATCTGTGAGGACCTCGTAATAGGGTTAAAAAAATAATAAGAAACTAAAATTTCGACTGATTCGGTACTTGATGTCTGTTATACATTATTCATCATTATTTTTATTTGAGTTAGGCCTTACATTACTTGCATATCACTTCTCCCACGCAGCTCACGAAGGATGCTCCTGAAGATTTGTGATGCTCCTGAAGATTTAAGAATTTACAAATTTACTGGTTAAAACAATTTGCGTTGGACATCAGAAACATTAGAAACTGAGTTTTCTCAAGCTCCTTTTTTTTTTAAATCGATGAAATTTTTATTTTATTTTATTTTGTGTGTTCAGGATGACGGATTGATAACATAAAGTTGACAGACGGATAATGAATGAGATGTAGGTTGCTACGTTGTATTGTTCTTATTCAAGAAATGGCTTGTCAGTACATGTTCAAGGAAATTATTTCCTACAGGTTAACTATTGCACACGTTTCTAGACCTTTGTCTGAGTGGTGTGTAACTTTGTTTCTAACTGTAGACATCTATTGATTGCAATTATTGGCATGTATAAGTCTTGTTGATTTAATCGATGTCGTAATGCAAAATACAAATTGAAGTAGTATAAATATGATACTAAATATGTACAGGCATGTAGCAAATAGCAAATTAATAAAGATTAACTAGACGAAATTTAAATATGACGTTTGAGCAAGATAACAATTACAAAGAACTACATACTTATATATATATATATTTTTAATTATTGTTAATTATTGTTGTAACAGGAATAAAGACTTTTTAAAAATTAGATGTGTCTTTGAAGAAAATATATATAACTTTAAAAAATTGACATTATTTTGACAACTTGTCTTTATTATTTTAACGTTTATTTTTCTTGACTATATCTAAATTGTCCAAAATGTATACGTTACAAAAATTATTTACTTCGTTAGGTTACTTACAAACGTAATATGGAAAATATCTGGAATGATTAACTTTTTTTTTTCACAATTTTATTCCCAAAATAGAAAACAAAATGCAGCTATGTAAAGTTAGAAGGAGAACAAAATATATTTTGATTTTATTTTGTAGTCGCTTGAAACAAAATCTCAAGTTCTCTGCGATGGACATCACGTTAAGCAAGCTTTCTGCAGCTGGTCAAACAAAGGGAGTCTATCCATATTGATGTCTGTAAACATGAAAAAAAAGCACATGGAAAACAGAACAAAATGGACTCATTCATTGATCACTCTAACACATTTCAACTTCTGAGCCATCTGAGGCACGATACATTGAAATGAGCAGATATTTAGACCACAAAACTAGGTGCTAAGTGTAACATAATAGTATTATATGTACATTTGCACACTAGCGCGTCAGTGCAACACCGCTTGTGTTTACGTAATAAATGGAGTTCCTAATATGTCTTCCCTCTTAAACACTAGTTTGTTATTTGTGTAACACGAATATTCTACATGGTGTGAGAATAAAACTTAAAAAGCTGTCCAGACAAAGGTTTTTATTAATCTTATAATGGCTTCTTTTTATTTTGAGCAACCAATCTTGAATTGGAATGCTTAAGATCTGTATCAAGAGTTTATAAGATTTCAACAGCAGGTGAGCTTTTGTTTCAAAGGACCGTTAGCTGGTGCCGATAGTAAACAAAAAGCCGGATGGCTGGGAATGTGGATAGGTCAACAAGTCCGTGAAGTTTACAAAACTCTAAATATTACTGATAGTGAAGAGGGAGATCCGCAATTGCTATTAAAGAAAATAGAAGACTACATAAGGCCAAGACAAAATAAAAGAGTGTCTAGATTTAGAGCACATCAGAGAAAGCAGGTAGAAGGAGAACGTTTTGATAACTTTGTTAAAGACCTAAAGCTTCTCATTATGGACTGTGAGTATGACAACCCAGACGATATGCTTATTGATTTGATTATTAGTGGAGTCATACACGAAAAGGTACAATTAAGACTACTTGATCAGGGACAGAAGTTGACCCTTAGCAAGGCTGTTGAAATTGGACAACAATATGAATTGTCACAAAGATAAGTAAAAATATTTAGGGGCCAAGAAGTTCTAGCAATCAAGAGACAGTCACACAATGTACTAAAGCAGAAGTCTAAAGACAACTCAGATAAATTATGTAGTAAATGCGGCAAGAACCACGAAAAGGGAAAATGTCCAGCAATAGGAACCACATGCAATTTCTGCAAAAAGAAAAACCACTGGTTTCAAATGTGCAGAAAAAGACGCAACGTCAATCTAGTAGAAGATGACAGTCACAGTGATGAAAATATTATACCTGTTAGCACTGCAAGTAGCCAGTATAAAAAGGGTAATATTGAGAATATCAATGTCGTTGAAGACAAGTGGACTGTAAAACTAGTCGTGCATGGCAAGACATTAATTTTTCGTATCGACACTGGTGCAAGATGTAACATTCTTGTCAAGTCAGAGTTTGAAAAGCTCAAAGACAAAGTAAAACTTGCTTATTCAGCAAAGTCGCTCAAGTCTTACTCTAATCATGTTATTAAGACTTTAGGAGCAGTAGTGCTACCTTTGAAAATTAATATCCAAGAGGTGAAAGCAAGGTTTGAGGTAGTAGACATTAGTCAAGAAAACATTTTGAGTGGTGACACAGCAGAATGTTTAGGACTACTACAACGGATTGACAGCATAGAATCCAAGGCAGAAGAAGAGTTACAAAGAGAGTTTCCTGAAATGCTTAAAACAACTGGAACACTGCCAGGAGAATACAAGATTCAGTTACAGGAAAATGCTAAAGGAGTTATCCATCCACCACGTCGCTTAGCAGCATCACTACGCAATAAAGTTGAAGAAAAACTTAAAGAAATGCAAGCTTATGGATTTATTACTCCAGTACATGAACCTACAGAATGGGTTAGCTCCATGGTTGTTTCGTTCAGGAATGACAAAGTGAGAATATGTATTGATCCAAAAGATCTCAATAAAGCAATCAGACGGGAACATCACCCGATGAAAACTATTGAAGATGTGATCACTAATATTCCAGATTCGAAGATATTCTCAGTTCTCGATGCCAAGTCAGGGTTTATGCAAATAAAGCTTGAAAGAGAATCTTCATTTCTCACAACTTTCAACACACCTCTGGGAAGATATAGATGGTTAAGATTACCTTTTGGAATCAAATCAGCGCCAGAAATTTACCAAAGAATTATGGATGAAATGCTTCAAGGTATTGAAGGAGCATATGTCATCATAGACGACATTCTAGTAGCTGGTAGAGATGTTGAGCATCATGATCACATTTTGAAACAAGTCATGCAAAGAATACAATCTAAAGCTGAACTATGATAAGTGCAAGATAAGGCAAAACAGAGTACCTTATATGGGCCATATCTTGTCAGAGAAAGGTTTAGAACCAGATCCAGCAAAGATAAAGGCAATTATTGACATGCCAGCTCCTCAAGACAAAGATGGAATCAGAAGATTTCTAGGTTTAATTCAGTACCTAGCAAAATTTATTCCTAATCTAAGTCAAGCAGATGCTCCAATACGAAAGCTTCTAAAAGATGATGCAGAATTTCAATGGAATCATGAACAAAACAAGAGTTTTGAAGAATTGAAACATCTTTGTACAAACCCTCCAGTTTTGTCATATTATGATGTCAACAAGAACGTAGAGATAGAATGTTATGCAAGTAAAGATGGACTGGGAGCAGTATTACTCCAGGAAGGCCGTATAATTGCATACGCATCAAGAGCTCTCACAGATACAGAAACAAGATATGCTCAGATTGAGAAGGAAATGCTCTCAATTGTGTATAGTACATGCAAATTTCACTGCTACATATTTGGTAAGGAAGTAACAGTTTATAATGATCACAAACCTCTGGAGCAAATCTTCAAGAAACCTCTATTGTCAGCACCAATGAGAATACAGAAGATGCTAATAAGACTACAGTGGTATGATCTGAAAGTCTGTTACAGAAAAGGCAAGGAAATGTTTATCTCCGATACACTTTCTCGTGCACATCTACCAAATACTGATACACAGACATGTGAATTTACAGATGATTCAGTGCATATGATCTCTGTAAGTGATTCGAAATACAGTGAAATTAAAGACTGTACAAGCAAGGAACTTTCAATGCTTCTGGAAGTAATTATGACTGGTTGGCCAGACACAAGAAGCGAGACTCCAATTGAAGTCAGGCCATATTGGGATTCAAGAGACCAGTTATCAACTTCAGATGGTATTATATACAAAGGTCTGAGAATAGTCATGCCACCAAGCTTACGTAAATACATGCTAAATCTGATTCACAAGTCTCACTTAGGAATAGTCAAGTGTAAGCAGCGAGCCAGAGAAGTCATGTATTGGCCAGGCATGAATGCAGACATTGAAGTGACAGTTAGGGATTGTAGCAGGTGTGCTGAACATCAGAATCAAAATGTGTCAGAACCGCTGATGCCTACCAAGACACCAGACCTTCCATACAGCATGGTTGGTTGTGATCTGTTTAACTTTGAGGGTAAAAAGTATGTGCTTCTAGTTGACTACTTCTCAAAGTTTATTGATGTCAAAGAACTGTCACAGGAAACTACATCAGATATCATCGAAGCAATGAAGAGTATATTCGCATGCCATGGAATACCTAGAAAGTTAAGGTCAGATAGCGGGCCACAGTTCTCTTCAAGGGAATTCCTGAATTTCTGTAAATCATACGGAATAGAGCATGAAATGTCGAGTCCTCATTTTCAGAGTTCTAATGGCGAGGCTGAAAGAGCTATTCAAACAGTGAAGAAACTTTGGAAGAAAAGCGAAGACAAATCTCTGTCGCTATTAGACTACAGAACTACTCCACTGAGTAATATTAATTTGTCGCCAGCACAATTACTCATGGGACGCCGACCCAGAAACTTGTTACCTTCGAGAGAGGAAATACTCACACCTAAGACACCAGATCTCAAGGTGGTGAAGAAACACTTTGACTCCGAGAAACAGTCTCAGAAACATTATTATGATAAGAGGAATGGAGTTAAGAGTCATAATCCACTACAAGACGGAACGGCAGTCAGAATGCAACTTAATTCTAAGTGGAAACCAGGAACAGTAGTTTCGAAGCATTCTAAGCCTAGATCATATAATGTCAAAAGTGGAAATAAGGTCTACAGAAGAAACAGAAAACACATCAGAAAGTCTTCTGGGAAAGCAAACAGATTTGACAACAATTATGACTTTCCAGATGACATCTCAGAACAACCAGAACCACTATATCTAGAGAGTCCAAGATTACAAACTACACTAGATTTTGAGCCGCCACTACACACTGCTTCTTCTAACACCGCTAGACCACATGAACCTTACGTAACACGCTCAGGCAGAATAGTTAACAAACCCAAGAGACTTGATTTGTGATGAACTGAATTAACTGTTTAGTTGACTAGTTTGTTAGTTATTCTGATAAATAGATTTTCTGAATTAAAGAAGAGAGATGTAACATAATAGTATTATATGTACATTTGCACACTAGCGCGTCAGTGCAACACCGCTTGTGTTTACGTAATAAATGGAGTTCCTAATATGTCTTCCCTCTTAAACACTAGTTTGTTATTTGTGTAACACGAATATTCTACATTAAGAATGTTCTTTACTGTATTACGGGATTTAAAAAACCTTAAACTTAAAAGTAAAGTAGCAATTATACATAAAGCACTGAACCATAATCTTCAAATACAGAAACAGAACCTAATAAAATACTTAGAAAGACACAAAGATAAATTTGCATACTCGTTCCATATGCTAGGACAAATATATACAAATTCTCCTTCTTCCCTAGTGCTAATTTTTAAGTGCCACTTCTTTATTCTACATTATTTTTTTAATTAAAATAAGAATAAATAGAGAAATTCGGATATCATTTACGTCAAACAAAAAAACTAACTAAATATACGTATAAATAAACTACCAAACTGTGTGTTGAAAATACAAAGGTGCCACCCTCCCGTAGTTTGCGTGTAACAAAAATCTTATTAACCAATCTTCGTACATGGTTAGTACATCTACAAATGGCATTCCATTGCAGATAAGCCTACCGCCCTTTACAAGTAATAGTATCGTTACACATTACACCATGGAACTATACTAATGGAACACCAGCTTCGAGATTTTATTATCAGAGTGCCGTCGCGCATCATTTTTCGGGCACCGTACGATTTGAAAAATCGATGATAATGCCAAAGAAGAAATTTACTCCGAGAGCCACTTGAATTGACCTGCATTGAGTGTAAAACTTCTCCACACTATATTTTATTAGATCTGTAAAAACTTCATCCATTTTCTGACTAACTGATATGATAGATAAAAATTGTCTGAATAAGAGATCGTCACAAAAGTTATTTTTTTAAGGCCACTTCGTAAAAATAGATGTTTCCAGTACTTCCTCATTTGGGTATTTTACACAAAATCTGGACACTTTTTTATGTTCATTTCATCACTATCATCTGTCCCGCGTAACAAAATACCCCACTTTTCTCGGTCAGCAGATGTTCTTTTAACAAGATACCAAGAGAGAGGCCGGTCCATTCTTTTGAGTTGTCCAGCCAGTTTTCTTTGGACAACCTTTTTTTTCTTCGTGCTTCCTCAATTGTAGATCTAGATCTTAAAGGATGTTTTTGGACAGCTAGTGTTACAAAATACAATATGACCAATCCGACTCAGTTTTTGTCTCTTCACAGCATTGACGAGTTCCTTCACCAGCCATAATGTTGAGTTGCAAAAGTAAAAACTCGTTTGTCTGATTTTGCTTATAGTGATATATTCATAACTATATCTTTTATATAATAATAATAATAATAATAATCTTTATTATCCGTAAGGAAATTTGTCTTACAATTTGTGCATAACACCAAACAAAAAACATTATAACTATAAGAAACCAAAGTGTACATTCACACCAGACTCACTCATAATTTACATGTGACAAAGTTTATACCAGATTGTTCTTATTTAATGATTTGATTGCGAGGGGAACAAAAGAGTGTTTGTGTCTGTCTCTGCCATCGGTGTCTTGTATCTCTTTTGTGATGGTAAAATCATAAAATCCTGACACAAAGGGTGATTCTTTATTTCCAGGATCTTGTTAGCTTTTTTATAGGCTAGATGTTTGTCTCAAACAACTGCCCAAATGGGGTTTGTTTTTTGCCAATGATTTTACCAGCAACATTTAGGATTCTATAAAGTTTATTTTTAATGCTCAGATTGCCATACCAGGCAGTGATATTGAAACTTAAAATATTACAGATGTGAGCGTGATAAAACATAGCCAAGGCCTTTTCGCTAACATTAAACGAGGACAGTTTTCTTAGTAATCGTAATCTTTGCTGCCCTTTTTTGCTGATATAATCAGTATTTGCAGTAAAATTTAGTTTATTGTCTAGGATAGTACCAAGGTATTTAAAGGTTTGCACAATTTCAATAGTCTCTCCAGCTACAGAAACAATATCATTTTCCTTCTTGTCCCTACGAAAATCGATTATCATTTCTTTGTTTTTTTTTTACATTTAATAATAAAAAACTATCTTTACAGTATTCTTCAATGTGTTCTAATTCTTTGGAATACTCATTTACGTCTGAGCTCTCTGAGAGCAGGGCAAGAAGAGCCGCATCATCAGCGAATTTTGTGAAGGAGCAACAAGAACTATCGGATTGAAAATCATTGGTGTACAAAATGAACCACAATAATATGTATGTTTTAATAGATCCAATGAATAATAATAAGGCTTGTCTTCGAGTCCGAAGATTAGTGAGGAATACAGTATTTCCAGTGGCTGCGCAGCCCCAGCTGTGACCTGCATATTTTGCCACATCCAGGACAAGCATAACCATTGTCCGCAGGTGGTCGATTTAGATATTCTTTTCGTCGTCTGCGTTTGTCCTCGGTAGCAGATTTTCTTTTGGTCTCAAATGTGTATCCCGCGGCCTTCGTGAGTGACCTCCAGCTGTCTCGTTCCGATGCCGCATGCAGCCAGGTGCTCTCTTCTATGTCAGCCAAGGAAAGTTGACACCTAAGCTGGTCTTTAAAGCGTTTCCGTGGGGCGCCTCTGTTACGTCGACCACCTTTTAGCTCACCAAAAAAGACTGCCTTTGGCATACGTTCGTCTCCCATACGGGATACGTGCCCTGCCCAGCGTAGCTGTCGGACCATAAGAAGTCCCTCTATACTGTCCATACCGGCGTTCGTAAGGGTGCGGGAAATCTGTTTTAAGTTATAAAATGGTTTTATTTAATAATTTATACACCTTGAATTAGCGCGGGTCCGACGAAAGTGCGGATCCTTTGAAAGTGGGGGGGCCCACTGCGGTCGCATGGGTTGCAGTGGCCTAAGATCGGCCATGCAAAATAGAGGCGTATGCTACGCCGCCGGTCGACTAGTACACAATATTTTATATTATCTTACGAGTCTATTTATAACTAGCGCTTGATTAAAAGGAGAGATTATATATGACTATATGAGCTGTTGAAAAGAAACTCATGTTTCTGTAAACTACAAAATACAACTAGTAGGTACTTTGGATTAATTCAAGGTCTTCTACCATGTCTTTTGAAGTTTGCTAGATCTTAGTATCAACTTACAATAAGTACATACATTGAGTTTACATAGCGAAATTCTTGCAACTAGACAACGTCATCAAAGAAAAATGCTTTCAGATGTATATGAGAATCACAATGGTAAATTTGACTTGAAACCTGTGATTTTAAACTTGAGACATTCTCAGGGGCAGACAACTTTTTGTAACTGACCCCATTGCAATGGATATTTTTTACTAAAATAGATTCAATCAATCAATCAATCAATCAGTCAAACTATCTATCTATCTATTTATCTATCTATCTATCTTATATGATACAGACATTACTTCAAAAAAGAAGATGATTACGTCCTACGCGTCATGCATTTAGTCAAGCATATTAACCAATGACCTTAATTTTGCAAAGTCACTGGTTTTCCTGGCTAGCTCAGGCAACCCATTCCATGCTCTAATAGCGCTAGGGAAGAAAGAGCATTTGTACAGATTTGTCCTAGCATATGGGACGAGGAATGTGACTTTATCTTTGTGTCTTTCAGAGTATTTTATTAAATTTTGTGTTTGAAGATTATGGTTCAGTGTTTTATGTATAATTGCTACTTTACTTTTAAGTCTTCTATCCTGAAGGCTTTCTAAATTTAGTGATTTTACTAAAGGTGTTAATCTTGTCAAATGTGAATATTCGTTTGTTATGAATCTCACTGCTCTATTTTGTGTCTGTTCCAGTTTCTTAATGTTTTCTTGAGTTGAGGGGTCCTAAACAGATGAAGAATATTCTATTATTGGCCTAATCAAAGTTAAATAACATTTTAGTTTCATGTTCTTATTTGATTTATAGAAATTTCTTTTAATAAATCATAATGCTTTGTTTGATTTTTTTATAGTTTCATCAATGTGGGAATTCCATTACAGTTTTTCATTTATTATAACACCTAGGTATTTTGAGTTTTTAGTCTGTGTTACTGGTTTACCATGAATAAGATAAGTGGAATTAATTTGTTTAAGTTTTTTTTTGTTACTCTTAATAACTGACATTTTTCTGGTTGGAAAGACAGGCTCCAATTTGATTCCCATTTCTGTAATTCATCTAATTCTCTTTGTAAAATTTCTGTATCTTGTGTTGTTTTATTGTTCTATATATTATGCAATCGTCTGCAAATAATCTGACTTTTGTTCCTGAACTAATACAATTTGGTAAAATTATTTATGTAAATTAAAAATAGTAGTGGACCTAAGACTGTTCCTTGAGGTACACCTGAGTTTACTGTTATTGGTTTTGATTTAGAGCCATTTAGTATTACAGTTTGTTCTCTCCCTATCAGAAAATCTTTAATCCACTGATGCAATGGACCATCAATGCCAAAATATTTTAATGTTTTAAGCAAACTATGGTGGTGAAATTTGTCAAAAGCCTTGGAAAAATCTAGTAAGATAGTATCAATTTGCTCACTATCATCTAAATCTATCTATCTGTTTTCTATCACTGAATTCTCTGGCGTGTGTTTCACTTGATCAATATGAGAATCCCTGTTTATGACAGATGTTGCCACTATACAAACATTACGCTTTTAATCTTAAAATCTATTGACCGAAGCTTATTATACGACTACTTGAGCATCTTCTGAATCATTCATGAAAGAGTTCTTTATCTCAAGCAATTAAAGTGATGGCAAATACAAATGTACACCTTTTATTATTAGAGGTTACCACTTTATATTAAACATGGGCTATATAAGCTAACATTAATTACCCTTTTTATGGCGGATGGGTTTAGATTCTGATATACGAAAACATAATTTGAAGACGATCTCCCATGAATTTAGAAAGACGGTAAAGAAAGCACAAAAAAGAGAGCTCTTCCAGGTATTACCGGATTGACTTAAAAGAAAAAAGCTTAATATGGTAAAAGAATTAAACTCTATATATGAATTTGAAGAATTAGCCCAGGAGGCCTAAACAGTAACTAATATAACCCGTCACCGCGCAAAAATAATCGACCTCAATAAATTGCGTTCAAATACTTATTTTTAATTCTTCCTGCCTCAAAGTGCCGCGAAAAGGTGCCTACAAAACACTAGATCACATTCACCTGCCTACGCAACACTAGATCACATTCACCTGCCTACGCAACACCAGATCACATTCACCTGCCTACGCAACACCAGATCACATTCACCCGCCTACGCAACACCAGATCACATTCACCTGCCTACGCAACACCAGATCACATTCACCTGCCTACGCAACACCAGATCACATTCACCTGGTTACACATGATGGCTCACCCAGACAGTTCCTGCCTTTATCTATTGAATGTACATCCTTGGCCAATTAAAGGTGATCTGCTTCTATCTTACGAATTTATCCGATCGGGCTATTGGGAAACGATTTCCACCCGCATAAATTCTGACAGGATAGAAGTAAAAAGCCAAAGCCTCTGGCAACAGACCTCCTAGGCTCTTACATTCACTGAACTTCTAAGAGGTGGATTCTGCTTCTAATTCTATTTCCTTGGAGCTTGTGGTAAGACATATTTGATTGCAGGACCTTAATACTATGTATTCATTTTGTTTTATTTATATGTAATATGTGTGTTTGTCAAAAGCCGTAAGTAATATAATTATATGCACACATTTATTTCTTTAACTTTTATCCACCACGTGGTGACACCATTATTTCTACGTTGCTGAATGGACCGCATCAACAATCGTAAACAAACAACATTGAGTCACGTGATAATATTGATAAAACAACGGGAAAAAACTGTCACGTGATAGCTATTGTGTATTAAAATTAGATTGTAAGTTGTATAGAAGAGATAGAGAATCACGTGGCTAAATGTTGTTTGTTTACGATTGGAGAATGAGCTCCATTGACTATTACCGCAACGCAAACCATCTATATATATAATTCTCTTCTTCCCTCAACAGTTTGGACGAGAAGAAGAAGTAAAGGAAAGATAACTCTCTTATTTCTGCGGAAAGTCACCCCACGAAAAAACAAGAGTAGTATTCACACTATAGAAAGCTGCCTGCGCGCAGGACTGTCGTTTAAATTTATCAAACCCTGCCCGCTCCCATCCCCCTTTGTCCTGCGAGAGGTTTCGACTAGGAAGTAAACTCTCTTCAACTGTGAAGGAACATCCGAAACATGTAAAATATTTTACAAACACTAAATAGCAGCGCCGGACTTAACCAGTTTGACCGAGAAGTCATGGAAAGAGATAAAGTAATCTACTATATATATCGGTACGTGACGTTTTGGCGCCGCCGTTTTGGCGACGCCGTTTTGGCCCCGCCGTTTTGGCGACGGGACGTTTTGGCGCGAGCCGTTTTGGCGACGGGACGTTTTGGCGCGAGATATCATTTGACGATAATTTAATAAGCACGTAACTTTTATAATAATGTTTATTTCACTCTACCATAATATTGTATGTATAGTATGAATTCTAACACCGTTCAGCGAATTGTTTTTTTTTTAATTATAAAGGTTTTGCTTATTTCATGAATATAGGCCTATAATAAGTCAGATTCCTGAATGGTTATGAAATGCTATATGTGAGTTCTGCTAATCGCACTGGATGACATTTTTGGATTTCTTTCCAAAAGATTTAGTTTTTTATTTGACATTAGTGTAATATACGAATTAGCTAAGTCTCACACTGTAATATAACAAAACATCTAACGCTCTATTACGCTGAATGACGACAATAACTCCACACATAGTAAAGATCAAGACTCGGAATGTGGTCAGTACAAACTCTAACGTGAATCCACCAATATAAACAAACACTCTGGGCGACAATAGATAGAAACAAATTCACGACACTAAGATACTTTGAAAAGATATATTTTGAGTAATTGGGTAGGGGTGATTTGGGTGACACATCTCGCATTGACGCAGGTAGAGTTAAACAAATGAAGACAAGACCAGCACCGAGCACTGGTCGTTGGCGTCATGCGTCTGGCGATCATCTCCTTGGGAATGGTCATTACATGTGACACCTATCCCGCCTCCTCTCTTCTGCTCACATTTCACTCCTTGTATATACTCTTTCCTCCACCCCTCCCCTCTCTCACGCGTAAGACGATAATCTGTTTCTAGCACTCCACTTGACATCCCTAGGTGCGAATTTATAATCCTTAATCTTTAATTCCGAGAGCGGCCCAAAGTCTACATATGTGATGTTGCTAGTTCAGGCTGTCTTGAAGTCAACCAATTACTCTGCAATCGTTTGGGTGTAATTGTTCGGGTGTATTACGTGCAGTTGAACGACAATCCAAACAAGAACTATACAACACCGATTGTAACTAGTGAAGAGATGTAGTCAACTCTGATGAACTATTCAACATGTATTTATTCTGATAAAAGGGCCACAGTAGAAGTCTCTGTCACTAAACACGTCGTTACCCTGGAGTGTTCTATCGCTAACTGATTTTCCGGTCTCTAACCCAACATATCCCAAACGTCACTAGTCCCGTTCAATATGCGTCTACTATGGTGCGTCGCTAAATAACTAAAATAACTAACCTATATAAATAAGGTGTCTAACAGATTCCTCCCCCCTTTGAAAAAAAAATATGTCAATATTTTTCCACTACTGTCAAGTCTTACAAGGGCATTTTCAATTTAAGGGGAAGACAACAAACATAAAATCTTGACATCTTCATCTTGACATCTTCATCTTGACATCTTCATCTTGACAGTTCCTCATATTCATGTCAATGTTCATAACAGTTCATAACATTCCAGAATCATCTTCATTGGTACACAGTTCATCATGGAGGAAAATGTGGCATCTTATGGGCATGTCCTACACATCTCAAATGTTCTTCACTGGCAGTAATCTGATAAAATACAATATTTCAAAAAACAATTACAGACTTTATTTACACATTCAATACATTTTTCTTCTTACCACCCTTTTATACGCTTTTGTCCATTTTTCTTTTATACTCACCCTTTTCCATAGAACTAACTTTCGTCAATGATATATGAAATGATTCACACAAAAAAAAATATCCATACTTACTTTTAAATGCTTAACATCAAATTTACTTATCTCCCTTTTCCATAACATATAAATGGTGTCAATATATTAACATATATTACATACTCAATATAATCATAGTTTATTTACAAAATTATTTCACTTCAATGTCATTCTAGACAATAAATCAGCTACAATATTCACAGATCCACTAATAGCTTTCACTTCAAATTTATACTCCTGTAGTGCTAAGAACCATCTATAAACACGACTGTTTTTCATGCTCTTTTGCTGTATATACTGAATAGGTTTATGATCAGTTAATAATATGAATTTCCTTCCTATTAAATAGCTCTCTAGCTTAGTAATTACCCATATTACAGCTAAGGCTTCTCTTTCAATGACACTATATTTTTTTTCTGCCTCTGACAATTTTCTACTTACATATAATATAGGATGTAAGTTATCATAGTTCTGCATTAAACAACCACCAATAGCATTACCAGATGCATCAGTTGAGACATAAAATATTTTGTCTTTATCAGGTAGTCTTAATATTAGTTCATGACTAAAAACATCTTTAATTCTGTCAATAGCTTTCACACATTCCTCATTACAAACTACTTTTTGAGGTTTTCCTTTTTTAAGTAAGTCATTTAATGGATTCACTATTTCTGCTAAGTTCTTTATAAACTTTCTGTAATAATTTACTATTCCCAATATGCTTTTAATTTGTCTTTTTGTTGTAGGTATTTCAATATTAAGTACTTTCTTTATGTTATCTTCAATAGGGCTAATCATGTTGTTATTTACTTTATGTCCTAAGAAAATTATTTCCTCCAATCCTATTTCTACTTTTTCTGCTTGAATTGTAAGTCCACTTTCTTTTATTATTTTGAATATATCTTTTACATCTACCAAATGTTCCTCCCAACTATTATTAAAAATACATATGTCATCTAAATAGCAAATAACATTTTCTTTGTTTCCAATTATCATGTTCATCATTCTATTAAATGTGGCAGGTGCATTTACTAATCCAAAACTCATATAATTCCATTGAAAAATACCATATGGTGTTACAAATGCTGTGTAAGGTTTTGCATTTTCTGTTAAAGGTATTTGCCAATAACCTTTAGTTAAATCCAATTTAGTAAAAAATTTTGCTCCCTTTAATTTATGTAAAATATCCTCTATATTTGGCATTGGATATGGGTCAAATTCTGTGATGTTGTTAAGTTTCCTATAATCAATACATAACCTTATATCTCCATTCTTCTTTTTGGCTATCACAATTGGTGAAGCATAAGGAGATGTTGATGGTTCAATTATACCTGATTCTAGTAAATTGTCTATTTCTTTCTTTACTTTGTCTTGTAAATGTAGTGGTATTCTATATGGCTTAAGCTTGATAGGTTTTGTGTCTGTTACTTTAATGTCATGTTTAATAATATTAGTTTTTCCTGGTATACTGGAAAAAATTTCTTTGTATTCTTGTATTATTTTAGTTATATCTTTTGACTTTTCCTTAGTTAAATTATTAAGATTAATCTTTTGCCAAGTTTGATTCTCTTTTGTTTCTATTACAGGTATTTCCTTAATATCATTTTCATTGTGATTTTCATTTGTTATTATCATCAAGCATTCTTCTCTTTCTGAAAATTTATTTTCTATTTCCTCCTGAATGTTTTGTATTAACTCATCTTCTCTATCATTATACAGTTTCAAATTATTTATGTGATATGTTTTAATTTTCCCATTTATTTCAATTTGATAATTCACATCACTAATTTGTTTTATCACCTTAAATGGACCTTTCCATTGTTTACCAATTTTATTTTTCAGGTCATTTATCAATATTAATACATTGTTTCCTACTTCTAGTGTTTTCAATTGTCTTTTCTTATTTAAATTCTCATGAGCACTTTGTTTATATTTCTTATTGTTGTTATATGCTTGAGTCCATATTTCTTTCAATTCTGTTGTGATTGTTGTTTCACTGTCATTATTTAATTTATTCTCATTGCCTATTAGATTTTCTTTAAAAACATCTAATTCATCTCTAGGTTTTCTTCCATGTATTATTTCATATGGTGAAAATTGTGTTGCTTCATGGATGTTGTTTCTATGAGCAAATAGTACATAGTTAATGTAATGATCCCACTTGTTCTGATTATTCTGAATTATTTTTGTTAGTGATCTTTTTAATGAACCACTCTCTGGGTGGTAAACCGAAGAGTATATGTGTTGTATATTGTATTGTTTAGTCCATTTCTTAAATTGTTCTGACTTAAACTGAGATCCCTGATCACTCAATATAATTTTAGGTATACCATGTCTTGTAATTACTTTTTGAGTTATGGCATTAATGATATTCTCTGCACTTGTATTTGATAATGGGATTGCCTCTGGGTATCTACTAAACATGTCTATTACTGTTAGAATGTATTTGTTATTATTTTCAGTTTGAATTAAAGGACCTATTAAATCAATAGATACTTTCTGAAATGGTGCTGTAGGTTCATCCATTTCTTGAATAGGTGCTTTATTCACTAGGCTTTTGTTAGATCTCTTTTGACATATGTCACATGATTTTATGTATTTGTTGATTGTTGCTTTCATTTTGGGCCAAAATACTTGTTTTGACAAATTCCTATAACATTTCTTTACTCCCCTATGTGCTGCTAAATTATTATCATGTGTCATGATTAAAACATCTTTCCAATATTTCTGTGGTAAGACAAGTTGTTTTATTTTCTTGTTATCATTACTTGTTTGTCTAAATAATATTTTATTCTCTATACAAAATTTCTCCATTGGATTATTATTGTTTTTATCTAATATTCTTGAATAAATTTTCCCAATAATATTGTCATTCATTTGTTCTAATGCAAATGTGGGTGTTGTTTCTTTTTCACTTTGAGATATTTGTGTTTCCAGACTATTTTGTGTTTCATTTTCTATCTCTCTTTCCTTAACATCTGTATTTTCTATTTGTATTACATTATTGGTTTCTTTTTCTTTATCATTACTTATTACATTTATTGTATTTTCCTGTTTCTTACTTTGTTTATCCATTGATCTTGTTATTATCATACTTGTTATATTTTGTGTTTCTATGTTTTCATGATTTTGTCTTATGTTTTTGTATTTGTTTTGCCAGTCTTCTAATTCTTTTCTTGAACATTCTTTAACTCCTTTTATGTTTCCTACTAACATATCATATCTCATTTCTGGTATTGCAATGCCATCACAATAACCAGTGAAAAATGGGGTTTCAATGTATACCCTTATAGCTTTAAATTCCCTTACGGTGCCATCTGCTAATTCTACTTTCTTAGTAAACCCTTTATACCAATGAGGTTTGACAAATTTAGTTTTTACTGCCAAGGTGTTACAACCTGAATCCCTGATTAGTTCCACCGGAATTCTATCTACAAACCCTGGGTACACTGTAAAATTGTTCCTATTTCCTTCCATGAAATATATCCTATCTGTACCTTTATTTTTGTATTCCCTACTGTAACTCCTATTTCTATAATTTCCCCTGTCATTCCTATCTCTACTCCTATATCTATTGTTATTTTGTTCAGTGTATCTATTTCTACTTCCAGACCTACTATTCCCTCTTCTACAGTTAGCTGCTATATGACCTTTTCCTTGACATTTAAAACAGGTTATTTCACTATATTTTCTAGTTCCACTATTTGATCTGTTTCTATTTCTGCTTCTATCAACATTTTCTTTGGTGTATCCTATTAAATCTACTTTGCTCTTATCTCTATCAGAAAATGGTTTATTTGGATAGGCATTTTTGTATACTCTCATTATTTCTGTTATTTCATCTATAGTTTTTGGGTTTCTTTCTCTAATAAAAGATTGTAACTGAGGATCACATTTATTTACAAAGTTGTCCACTAGAATAAAATTTTTTAATCCTTCATAAGAGTTATTCACTTTTTCTAATTTTACCCACTTATTGAAAAAATCCTTTTCCATATTAATAGTAGTTTGGGGTTCTATTCCTAATGATGGTATATTGTCAAAGTATTTCTTTCTAAAAGTTGTAGCATTATGACCATAGGCATTTAACAACTCTCTTTTTAAAACTTGATAGCTATCATCAATATGATGGTCATGATTTTGGCATATTGTTAGAGCTTGACCATGAACAAAGTCTATCAGTATTTCAGACCACTCTTCTTCAGGCATATTAAATGTAGACATTTTTGCCTCATATCTTTTCAGGAAATCACCAATGTCATCCTTCTGTTCATCAAAACTTTGTATTTTTCTCTTTAGCCATGTTTGTGAATTAGGGTTGTCTCTTTGAGTGGTATAATTATTTGAGTTATTTGTGTTATTTCCTTGTTCAGTTTGGGCTCTGGCTTGTGCTGCATCCAATCTCATCTTCTCCATTTTAGCTTCATGTTCTCGGTCCTCTTTTTGCTTCTCATATTCTTCCTTTCTGATCCTATCTTGTCTCTCTATCTCTTGTCTTTGACGTTCTTCTTGTCTTTCTATCTCTTGTCTTTGACGTTCCGTTTCCTCCTTCACAACTTGCTGTACATAAGCTGCTAAGTCCTTTCCTTTTAACTCCATGGCCTTTCCATCCTGCATAGCTGTTTCCTTAACCTCCTTAAGGTCCACATATGACGATGTAGCCATTGTGTTTTATATTTTCATCCAAATTTATATATTTTTACTTAGCCTATATTAGTTATGGCTATACTTTAAACTTATTTTATATTTAAGTTTTTCCACACTTTTATACAAATTTTTTAAATGTTATGTCTCTATCTATAGATTTAGTAAATGTATAAATCTAGTCTGAGTTATTATGGTTATATTCAAATCTGTATATTGGATCTAGTATCACACAAATTTAAATCCAGTATATTATAGTATGTATAATATTACCATTTAGATCTAGTTATCAAGAGCACTATGACTATTAGATCTAGTATGACCAACTATGATCAATTTTAAAATCTGGTATGACTGAAATGTCTAGAGTAAATTCAAAGACTGTCTAGAGTCTAGATCTAGAGTAGATTATGGTTCTATTTAACCGTATAAAACAAATATGTTTATACAGTGTCAAATATATCTTCAACAAGATATATATATCTAGAATGTACTACCTTCATTCATCTTCAGCTTAATAATATTTCAAAGTAGAGTCTAGATAATTAAATTGTACCAAAGAGATGTACAACAATTTGCAGATCTAGATTTAGCCAGACGATAGTGTTTGACTACATAGCCAGTTTCGGCATTATTCTCATGGCAAAATCATATTTGATTTTAACCGCTCAAACTAAAATTATTTTAGTCTGATTCACAGTAAAAGAATCCTACCCGCACTTTCTATCATTAAGTGAAAAAAAAATACAGATCTAATTAAATTAATAAAAATAAATAATTTAAAATAATATAAACAAATGAAATAATTAAAATGAGACTATCGCTATGGGTTGGGATGTGACAATATGGCACACAATGATAACGTCACGAAGTAACCAGGCAACAACGGATATGACGTTTACACAAACAAAACAAATTACAACCCTAAATGAAGTAAATGTATAATATAGCTTTTCATCTAAATTACGTCTTCTACCCCGACGGGTTTTAAGGCGCACCACCTGATTTTACTCAGGCTAACGTACCAAATTTAGACAAAATCTATTTCTAAGGGCAATCTAAACATATACTAATAAGAAAAATGGCACTTAGCTTTTGATAAGAAAGATCCCTTTGTTCGGACTCCCGAATATGCTAGATCACAACAAATTCCACTGCCTCTCTTCCAGTTCTGACTCTGTTCTCCGGTGCTACCAGTATCCCACGTAATGCCACAGATGTCCTGATATGCCACAGCAAAATGTTCTAGTTTCTTCGACGACTGTTGATGACTGTATGTGTAGTTCCGACGACCTTGTGTACACAGTTACTGACGAATAAGTTAACGGTTCTTCTGTCGATGATTTGACTTGTGTAGACGACTACTGACAAATAACAGTCTCTTGACGACAACTTGATCTGGACGACTGACGAATAACGAATTTCTTGACGATGACTTGATCTGGGCTGACGAATAACGGCTTTCTTGACGATGACTTGATCTGGGCTGACGAATAACGACTTTCTTGACGATGACTTGATCTGGGCTGACGAATAACGGTTCTCTAAAATAGTTCACTGCTTCTGCTGCTACTCTGGTAGTACGACGAAGTTTGCTGTTGTACGTTGCTTCACTAGACCAAACTGTCCAATGTAGACTAGGTGAAACCAAGGTCACCTCCGACGACGTTCCGTTACACGATTAACGGTTTTCAACGAAATTAAGTGGATGTAGCTGTTTCCACAACAATATCAGCACGTCTAGATATGGTCTAGACCGACGAATACTAGATAAATCAATGTTCAGTAATGATACATACAACTTTACTAACCTTCCAAAGGTTAAACACAGTGACCGTTATAAACGTGGCAAGCAACCGGTTCAATGAGCAAACTGCTCCACAAGAATCTCTCCAAGGGTAAGACGACAGAGCGATTTCGATTTAGTTAGCTACCAAACTTGTAGTACTCACAATACTTCTGACAGCGGGCAAACTGTCCTTCTCGAAACTGACGAGGTAAAACTTGATACTCGACGTGGCTCCTACGACGAAGAAAAAATATGTCCAACAGGTTCACTAACGATCTCTCACCCGTTATGAATGAACGGTTTCTCTGGTTGTAGGTCGATTCAGCATATGAAGATCAGGCTTTGATAATATACTGGTTAAGTAGACCAGACGTTACGATGATTACTGTCCTGACGAAGGTCACCCTGAGTTAACGGCTCGTTGAACGTGCGATCAAACAGGCGACGACTGTATGTAGATCTAGAACAAAGTCACTCTGTGATGATGCTGTGTTCAGCCGTACTCCGATGAAATCTTATATCTTCGAGTGCACGACCCTCACCTGAGTAAACGTTCTGCTTCGAGGTCCGGTACGATGTTCGGCTTCGAGGTTCGGGCTTCGATCGTCGGGGTCGCCACTGTGATGTTGCTAGTTCAGGCTGTCTTGAAGTCAACCAATTACTCTGCAATCGTTTGGGTGTAATTGTTCGGGTGTATTACGTGCAGTTGAACGACAATCCAAACAAGAACTATACAACACCGATTGTAACTAGTGAAGAGATGTAGTCAACTCTGATGAACTATTCAACATGTATTTATTCTGATAAAAGGGCCACAGTAGAAGTCTCTGTCACTAAACACGTCGTTACCCTGGAGTGTTCTATCGCTAACTGATTTTCCGGTCTCTAACCCAACATATCCCAAACGTCACTAGTCCCGTTCAATATGCGTCTACTATGGTGCGTCGCTAAATAACTAAAATAACTAACCTATATAAATAAGGTGTCTAACACATACCAAAGTCATTAAATAAACCAATGTTAATGTAAACAAATAATTGCATCAATTTTTAGTCTATCATCGTTTCATTTTTTTTAAATTTTTTTTTTAAATTTTAAAGTAATATCTTAAAAAAACTTTTTGAAAATAAAAGTGTGCCTCTTAATAAACACACATACACAACCAAAATGTTTATTAAATAAAATGATGTGAAACACAAACACACATTTACATTTAATACGTGAAAAATATGTCTTAACACAAACACTCATGCAAAACATAGATATGAATAATTATTTTAAAGGAAATAATACAATAAACGTACATAATGTATATCGCGCCAAAACGTCCCGTCGCCAAAACGGCTGGCGCCAAAACGACCTTCGCGCCAAAACGGCGGGGCCAAAACGGCGTCGCCAAAACGGCGGCGCCAAAACGGCGGCGCCAAAACGTCCTGCTTCGTCTTATATATATATAGCAGGGCCGGACTTAAGCATTGTGGGGCCCTATTCGAAACGGATTTCGCGGGGCCAAGTTTGGGTAGGGAAGCGGATAATAAGTGAAATTTAAGAGTTTGTATTAGTAAATAAATTCGTCTATGCATTTTATTCATTCTTTACTACGTACAGAATTACTACACAAGCCTTGCGTGTAGCAAAGTCATACAGTATATCATGATAATTCTGTTTCCTACATGGATCACGCTCAATAGCAAGAATTACCAAATGTTTCAATCTATCTTTGAGAATTGTTGACCTCAAGTAATTCTTCATTAGTTTGAGGCGCGAGAAGCTTCTTTCACCAGATTACACAATTACGGCTAATGCATAATGCCGTTTTTATTTATCGCGCGTATGATAGGCGTTTTCCATATTGAATGACACCCCAATATACCTACCTACCTACCTATACACCTAACTACAATAGCCTTATCTGTGTCAGCAACATAGAAAGGTCAGCGCTGGGTATTTATACCTGAGAAATATAATATTCTAATTTTTCAGAATCTACGTTATGTATGTATTATTCTAATAAATGAGTATTTCTAAGTTGTGTGCTACATAGACCCTATGCGTGAGCCCCCCAGTGTCAATATTTTCCTGCTTGTTTTAATTTAAGAAGCTTTTATAAAAGAGAATAAAGTTCCCATTTATTAAAAGCAAGAGTTTTGTCATTCTGAACTGAATCTCAAGCTCTTCTGCTTTGTATATTTTGATGAGCATGCATGCGATATTAACAGATTGTGTAATTTTGATGGCCAGAACTTCATGAAATGACATAAAACCTGGCTGGAGTGTCGAATTAAAAAAAACATTAAACCAAAACATCGTCAACCTCATGATTAGGAACTGAGAAAGTTCAGACTTTACGATCTGTGGGGCAGAAGATGTAAAGGTCACTTGTTTCTCTAGCCCACGATTAATGAGGGTGCCATGTGGCCAGCACAACGACCAACCGCCTTAACTTTCCCCAACTAATGTCAGGTACCCATATGTGTTTGGGTGCCCTAAGGATCCCGTAATTAAATATCCAAGTTTTCACAAGGATTCGAACCCGGATCCCCTTGGTTCAGAAGCTAAGTGCTGCACTTGAACAGTGAAAATATATAACCTTATACTAAATTGAAAATGAAGTGTGTAAAATAGGTTTTGAATTTGAATCCACTTACTTTCAAAACATAATGTCTTTTTTTTTCAAATCTACATATAGATTTCGTGTAAATTAATACCGAGAAACAAACTATTCTAATTCACATAGTTTTACTTTATTGTGATCATAAACTAGCGTTACAAACACTGCTTAATTATAGTGACTTCCCCTGTTTGCATAAATCTGACTCAATGTCTGAAATATGGTGTGTATAGTGTAGTCTTAACGTCAGTAAAATGTCGCAAAATCGCAATACGAGTGAACCTTTGAGAAAAAAAACAACTTGATTGACGTGAAGACAAACTGTGGAGGTCACGATCTAAACCCATCAGATACTCTAGTAAATATCTTAATAAGATTACAATATTTACAAACGTCGGCTGTTCCAACATTCGACTCTTACACTTAGTAAAGATGTGTCCTGATAGGGTAGTGGTTACATGCAAGAGAAGTTATCTCTGCAGACAGCTTCAAATCATTTTGACGTTGAAAACAGTTCAAGTTGTAAGCAGAAGAAACTATTGTTGGCAGCAGATGGTACTGCAGTTTTTTTTTTTTTTATCGATTTTCCCAAAGGCGTGATTTTGATTGTAGGTTTAAAACATAGGAGTAGGTACCCATTTACTTACTGGGGGGGGGGGGGGGCTTACAATATTTGTATCGAATCATTCTTAGTAAAGATACCATTTCAGACCATGCAGTTTCTAGATGTAACGGTTATATATTTGTGTGGCCCATGGTTTAGAAGGATCACAGCGGCCAGCATAACAACCAACCACCTATAATTTTCCGTAACTTATGTCAGGTACCCATTAGAGCTAGATGGACTCAGAGGCGTCCTAAAGATCCCGAAATTAAAATCCAAGTCTTTACCAAGATTCAAACCTACGACCCTCTGGTTCGGAAGCCAAGCGCTTTACCACACAGCCACCGCGTCTCCATAATAACAAATGAGTCATTCCACAAACAAAGTGGCTCCTTTAAAATAAGATTTCGGTGATTGAAAGCCCTGCAGCCGATAACATTTTGACACTCGAAAACCCTCAGATACACTTGGGCAGCTCCTAACAACCTCTGACAGAACATGCCATTTCATATTACAAGTAAATCATTAAACTTATATTTATGTACAAACAAGAATAATGAAATATCAACACAGTAGAGTTAAATTGTGTATTGGAGGGAAAATAGAACAGCACAACGATCCAAACTCAGGGCTGCTTCAAATTTGTTCATTTTTCTTTTGTCTTCCTGGGCCAACGTTGCGAGCGTGTTTTCACTGATAAATGCACAGAGAGAGAAATAAACTATGCCTTAACAATTTGAGAAAAACAAATGTCCTGGGTGGAGCGCAAATGATGAACGACTGCAAAAAAAAAGTTTACGAAATCTTAAACGAAATAAAGTTGCTTTACAGCCAATGATTTACTCTAATAAATAAAAATTCATTTTTTTAAAGTTTACTTTATCTATTTATGTGTCCTCTTTTGTAAGGCTATATTTTTTCTTTTTGTCCTCCTTTGGGTATGTAAGGTGTGTGGTAACCTTTTTGTCTTTTTGTCTGGTTAAAAAGTTTGTATACGTTATTTCTCTCACACCCATTCTCGGATCATACTGAAACTTTGCATAATTATTCATTTGCATATACAAGACAGAATAAAAAAAAAAGATTAGTCAATTAATTACTGGTAATTGATAATTTTGTTTGATACCTATATGAGTATTGATTTAATTCCTTTTAGACATTAAAGTTGTGAATTGTGTTATAGGCAAAGAGATTTACAAACATTGTTCAGCAATATGAATCGATGGATCGTCTTATGTATTTACAATCAATAGCCTATCTATCTCATTGATGTAGATGAACACAAAAACACTTTATACATGTTAAATTTGTAATTAGTTTTTAATGGCTTTTAATTTTATTCTTATCTAATGTGTTACACTTTTTTCATTCATGTAAATAAAAATGTATTTATTAAATATTGCTTATGAAATGACCAGGGGATGAAATGACCGGGGATGAAGTGACCGGGAATGAAATGACCGGGAAGCAAAACACCTGTTCTCAAACCTGCCAGCGGGCTTTGTAAGGTATTTATTTATTTATGTGTAAACACACACTGGGCGGGCTTCATAGGCACATAAAACTAATTTTCGATTTGTATTTTTGTTATTAAAAAACAACAGTTTAGATAATTATTAGCTATTTACTCTTCTCTATGTCATATTCAAAGGTCTTCAAAGTTAATCTATATGTAATGTGGCTCATTCTTCGTGTCTTTAACACCTGCAGGTGTAGCTTTTCTCATGTTACATATAAATCTGCTTGTTGTGTCAACATGGCGTGTTTAGAAAGTGGTTAGTAAATTTGACAGCCCCATGCCGAGCAGGAAAGATATTTACTCTATAATGCACAAATCAGTAGGAATAACATATTCGTTTATGAAAAATGATATACACATATGCATATATATATATAGTTAGACCATCGTGCTTCGGGGGTCGGGGGTGGGCTGAGGGTAAGTAGAATGTTAATAAAGGTATGAAAAAGATGGTCGCTAAAACTCATTATTTTATTGGCATTTTATTTCTTTTATTTAACTTAATCAATAACAATTTCATAGACATTCTAAAAGTATGACATAGAATTAGAATTTATATTAGACTTATGTATTCTTTTTTTTAATATCAGTCAGTAATGATAAAACTTACTAAGTTACTGAGACCGATTATTTGCTAATATATTGACCTAAATTCAACCCGTTACTCTTTAGTAGTAGTAAACATTTTGGCGACGATTTTACGATGCATCTAGATTTATACATCTATGGTTTTATTGCTTGGGTCTTACGTATTTTCTGCGTGTTTAAACTCGGTATTAGTCTAGTCCAGCGTAAAAGTAAGTACCAGTCAGACTGGAGCAATAAATAAAACGTTTAATCAGTTACGTTGCTACGCCCTAAGCCTCAAACCGCCATCTTTTTTTTTTACCATGGTATAGTAGTAGCAAAAGATAAAGGAAATAGCGTCTCTAGCAACGGCTTTATTCGTTTTGATTTACTCTTTTTCTCCTGCAGTTCAACATCTCGCTATGGTACCGTGAGATAACGTAGCCTACGCACAGCCCATGGGGCGACTTCCTTTGTCCCCAAAAAATATAAATGATCGGTATAAAGCCCCTGAAACTAATGATTGACTTGAAACCTTTGAAAGCACCTGCATGGGAGATAAGCACGAGAAATTGTAGACTTTTTATCTCCTCTTTGTTTACATTTTGAGTTTTAAGATCCGTTTTACCTTCACTAAGCAATGAAAGTGACTCTAGAGAAATAGAAATGAATATGGAACAGATTTAAGAGAAGGAAAAGAGGAGGACCGGAAGAGATTTGAAATAAATAGACAAAGCCATGGACAAAGTAAGCAATGCAAAGGGCGCTATTGTTTCCAGCTAAATAACAGAAAATTACTTTTGTGCCACAAACATAGATCTTAAATGAAATTTTATAGTGCTAGAATAGGAGAAAAAATCGTATAGCTTTAAAAAAGGGCAAAGTTTATTAACACTTTCTATAGTCCACTATCAGAAACTCCAAAATAGCCAGATTTTTTAAATGCATTTCTGTGATAGATGCAAATGCTCAATACAGCCAAAACTTTGTGAAATACTTTTTTTCAGAAATAAAACGTAATGGGCCTCCACGGTAATACTGAAGTCTAGCGTGTCAAAGCAGAGCGCGTCACATTCCCAGTGTGTGTAAGTTATTTCTCGGAAGGACTGCTTTCAGTTCCTGTGATGAGCCGCTTGGCGAGATAGAACCAGACCAGATTTCTTAGACGAGGCGTCTTTTCCACAAGTTTATTTAATAAAAAGTTTTCAAAGACGCTACGCAATATTTCGCTATATTTGCCGCATATATATTATTGGAGAGTTTCTCTACTCTCTCTGTCTCTCTCTGTATTTTATTAGGCAAAGAACGCTAACGGGATTTTAAATATGAAAGAGTAAACATAGAGTAGATTACTCTGATTAACTTTTAGTGTGACAAAACAAAAAGACATCTCAATGATATAATATTGCTGAACAAAGCAATAAAACAAAAAATACATTAGAAATATTTTGTAAACAAACTTTCATTTGGCATCAATTTAAAAAAAAGTAAATGTGAAAGAAAACTAGATGTATAAAATTAACTTCTATTTCTACACTAAACGATCCAATCTGACGTCAGTGCCCTCACACTTTGTTTTTATAGTTTATACAATTTATTTTTCCCTTTTTTTTCGTGCACTCAAAAGTGCATTTAAAAGTGTTTTTTTTTAAAACTTTGTTTATTAAATACTTTTCATTTTTACGAAATTAGAAAATTCTAAAGTAGCAATCTGGATGATGTTAGCCCTTGGGCTAAACCAACATAAAATTGCTATGAATCAGTTGTCATCAGGTGCTAGGTGTTAGAAGAAGTTTAGTGTACCAAAAAGTACGGACACTGAACACATTAAAAGAACGCCATTTTTTTAAAATAAAATAAAGATACTTGGTTACATCATGGTTACATAGTGTTGCAGCCCTGCCTTGCACTGATGGTGCGCACGAGAGCACTATTGGACATGTACAGGAAGACGCTGGGATAAGAAGAGAGAACAGTGTTGACATCGGCATCAACAGATTAGTAAGAGTCGGAATTGTTGGGCACTAAGGAGCCCTTCTTTGTGCTGTCTGAAGGCTGTAGTAGCGACCTGGAGCGAAGCCGTGAAGGCTGTCGTTGGTTTGCTGAGGAAAGGACTGGTAGAATTAGGAACACCACTCTTGGAATCACTGGCGGATCCAGGGGGGGGGGAGCGGTATGGGCGATCGCCCCCCCCCACTCTTAGGGGGGGGGCGGACGAATTATAGTATAGAATTCACACAATTTGTATGCGAATTTATTACTTATGTTAATAATATATACTAATTATTTATATTTCAACCTATTTTTAGATTATTTCGCCCCCCCCCCTTTCTAGTATTTTGGCCGATTTGGTAGGGTCGGGAGGGGGCGATGGCATCAATCCGCCCCCCCCCCCATCCACCATAAACTTTCGAGTGGGGGGGCGGTCCTATTTATTTGTAGAAATCACAGCTTGCTAACAGAATCAATTAAATATCTATATATGATTAAAACTTGTTATTGGTATTTTAACCGGTCTTTATATAATTTCGTTCACCTGTTGGCCGATTGGAAGGGGAAGAGCGAATACCTCCACCGCCCTTCCCATCTAAGCCCTTTGAGTGGGGGGGGGGGCGGTCCTACTTTTATGGAGAAATTATAGTATGTGAACAAAATTAGTCGAATATCTATATAATATTAACAGGTGGAAGTGCGATACATGCAATCCCCTTCCCCCCATCGGACAAACCAATACTTTTTCTTTTTGTATTATAGTAAGAAATTACAAAATTAAAAAAATCTGTCACTAATATAATTTATATATGCTATAAAGTAAAGTCTTATATCGAGTCGCCCAACCCCTATTCTTTAATGCAAAATGCAATCAATAGCAGAAATTATAAAAAGGAGCGAGAATTAATAGTTTTCATTTTACCGCCCTTGCTCTTTCCAGACAGAGTTTGTGTAATTTGACATGAATTTATCATAACTATTTTAAGAAAGACTTTGCTTTGGAAAAGTTATAATTCAAACGAAATTTTTCAATATAACAGTCACGGTTGAGATGAGTTCAAAAGCCAGATAATCTTTTCCTAGTCGACTTTTTCCAACCTTTACTCTATCTCATATTTTTCTAGTTAAATAAATTTAGGACTATAACTCATAATGTATGCTAGAATTTCATTGAATATTATTAATCGAATTTTTTTTTTCGGCGGCGATCCTCAAAACCTTAATCTAAATATGTGGGGTATCTAATCTTTTCAAAGAACAAATCGGTTTTATTTGCAATGTATTAAGGGGGATGCACAATGAAATTTCAATTTTTGTAATTTACAGATAAATAGAAAAGCTTTATGCATGACTTGATAGAACATATAGAGACATGAGTAACCATACACATTTTATGAGTGTAGCCTTTTGGGTTGCTATGGAAATGGCGGCCATCTTGAAAATAAACAATATTTACAAAATTCTTAAAATATTCTAAAGTACTCAAAATTTTTTTAATTTTTTGATTGCACCTGATAGATATTTGAATCCCATAGGTAACTGGCTAATTTTGTTTTGAAAATTATTACTGGTTTTATTTTTATGAATTTTTAAAATTTTTATTTTTTTCCGACCCCATTTTTCATCTGAGGTCACATCATTATTTTTATTTTTTAATGAAATTTATTATACATATTGAAAATTTTTGCAGCCTATTACCTATGATATACTATCAATAAACTACATGTGAAAAATTATTAGTCTAACTTATACAGAACTAAAGATTTTGAGATTCTTGTGGACAACATGCACCTAAAAATACATTTTGAGAAAAACGCATTTAAAGTTTTTAAAATGATATAAAATATTTATTGTAACCATAAAAATGAAAAAAAAGGGAATATTTACATAAAACAACATAATAGATAATAAAAAAAACAAAAAACTATTCATTAAAATGACCTGATTGATAGGTTGGACCTTCTAGAACCTCTGCCCGGTGCTCATGCTCAATTCTTCGTTTTTTCAAGTTTTTTCTCCTGGACACTAATGCGATTGATTTTCTTTTTCTAACAAGCTGTAGTTTGACATTTTGCTTTTTCTCACTAGAAGAAATGTTCTTTAGTGTCCAGGGAATGCCTAATATGTCAAAAACTGATCTGATGCCAACAGGTCCATTATTGAAGGCCAAAACAGCAAGGTATGTCGCAGCCCTTACCGTTTTTAATGTTGCGAATTCTGTTTTGGGGCATCTTTGCCAAATGAGGGAATGAAAAGATTCATTGGCGTTTTGTGTTCCCATTCTAGAACATCTTTTTAACAGATCTGTGTCTGTTAGTCTTTTCATTATAGGAAATAACAGTTTACCTATTTCTGATGTGATGGTCTGGTTGTGTTTTTTATATGGCTGTTTTAGTGCCTCTGATCTCTTAAAGTGACACCAAGATGTAGCGCCATCAGGACACAACCTGTGGTTATGATCTAGGTCTGAGCTCATCATATGAAAAAATGAGCCCATAACAGCCAGCTTCATTTTTTGAATGTCGGGAGCATTTTGGCGCAGAGCTTTGGAATAGTAATTTGTAATTTTTTCAATTTTTGGCTTTGTAAGCCTATAATTTAGTTCTTTTTTGTTAGACATTTTTAAATTGTTCAAAGCATTAAACATTCTTTTTGAGATGTGGTTAATGCAGTCCTCTTTTAAGATTTCTACATCATATCCTGAGTTGGTAATGGCAGATGAATGCGATTTACTATCGCCATCACACAGCATCGTGCCAAAAACAAGTTTTCTGGATGCCACAGAGCGCGAAAAGATTTTGGATGCTGCTGCGGCCTCCATTGCATTTGCTGAGCCACTGAAGTTTTTTTGACACATATGCTTAGAGGCATCAAAGTTTAGTTCTGCAGAGTTTGAATCACAAACATGGCAATAATTTGATAGGACTTCGGTGTCGATGACGAGTCCAGTATCAAAATCAATAACTGTGCCAATTCCTGAATGAGATGAGTGGCCCCTTTTATGCCAAGTCCCATCGAAAGAAACTGTAATAACAGGACAGCCTGTTGAACTTATTCTTTCATCTGTAGTTAGAGGTTGTGAAATGTTTCTTCCATGCACAACAGCAGATGCCCTAATCATACATTCTTCACCAGCTTCAATTATAGCAGTATTGACTATGTTAGCTAGATTGTTATAAGTATTTCTGTGCATGCAGGGCATACTCATAAGTCCACAAAACCTATCAAATTTAGAATGCGAGATTCCAGATTCTTTTAATGCAGCGACAGCGCGGACATTAATATCCAGATGAACATCATTACTTTTTTTTGAGGTCCAGTCGGACCACAAATATGTTTCACAATTTAGGCATTTGATTTTAATCAAATGAGCCATGCCTTTTGATTGTGTGATGCACATAGTTAATTTGTTGTCAAAGCAATGTGGACAGCACAACAAGGAGACCATTGTGGTCAATTGCATTGAATTCATCATGACGTATATGAAATCTTCAGGCAGCCTCTTATTGGTGTTATCAGCGTTAGTAACTGCAGTTAGGGATATTTTTCGCTCAGCTGCACTTGCAGGCTGTGTTGTTGCTGCTTCAGATCCAGCTGTGTCCAAAACAGAGCTGCAAACAAATAAAAAATAAATTAGAGGGTCTTTAAAAAAAAATTCAATAGTATGAAAGTACACGTCACATCTATCACAACATGAAGATTATTTTAAATTTTATAATGCATTTTAGAAATCATATATTGTATTAATCATAAAAAGTAAAGAATGTATAGAGACATGTTACATGTAATGTAGATCTATATATGACAATATGTACTAGATCTAAAAAAAAACAACTAAGACCAAGACTTGAGTTGAAGTTGAAGTCCTACAATACTGTTCAATACATCATCATACATGATAATCTAATCTCTAGAGATTATCTAGTTCTAATGTGATCTATGCTCCTAATATAGACTAGATCTATAAAAGGATAGATCTCTATGTTTGCAATCATTTTCATGATATTTATTTAATGTCTATAGAATCTAGATTCTAGATCTAGATGTGATTCATTGGATAAACACGTTGTCGAACTCAAAGAGCCAAGGTTTCATTATTTTATCAATTTTATGTGTCAGCACACGCTTGTCTAGTAAATAAAAAAAAAAAAGCAAACTCTAGATCTAGACTTACCTTTGTAATTGTGCATTTGTCTTTGAAGCATGTCGTCCTCTGGGCTTACAGTAACGTTTTTTCTTTCCAAACATATAACCTTTTGTTGGCATTTCTGAGTTTCAATAATGAATCGATTGTTGATGTGAGGAAGTTTACAGAAGGACCGGTTCACGTCATGTGCGCATGCGTGCATACTTTGTTGTTACGGAAGCTTTTTCAGTGCGCATGCGTGTATGTACAGTATCCAGAGAAGCTTTGATGGTGCGCATGCGTAAATATGGCTTTGTGGGTGTGTATATGAGGATATAGGGAAAAAAAAGAGGTAGTGACGTATTTTGAAAGTTTATTGCAGTACTATTTATTTATAGAATGAGAAACCATGCACATAATCGGAACTAGAAAAGTAGACCTTTGTATCGATACCATCTGTTAGGGATGAGAGCGTACATTAGCTTATCAACTATAGCTTACAAAATGTTGATTTTTCACCAAAACATCAACATTTTGCTTATATATCTACATTTAAAATACAAAATTGATGTATAAAACGTATTTTTTTTAGTATTCTGATAGGGAATTCGTATTCTAGACATTTTAAACTATTAAAATCAATTAATTTTAAAATATCGATATTTTTGACCTAAATCTATGTTTTCTCACTGTGCATCCCCCTTAAGGGACTATAAATTCATATTAGAATATTTTTCTCATTATTCAAAAGGCACTTTATAATAGAATGAATAATAAGCTGTAGGGCACGAGAATGCGTTACTGCAGTGAAGAATGCCAGAAAACGCTTTTAGCGTCGAGGCTTCGCCCCGAACCTCACTGATGAATAATAAGCTGTAGATGTCAGGAGAATGCGTTTCTGCAGTGAGAAATGCCAGAAAACGCTTTTGGCGTCGGGGCTTCGCCCCGAACACCACTAATAAGTAACGAGCTGTAGATGTCAGGAGAAGGCGTTTCAGCCGTGAAAAATGCAAGAAAACGCTTTTGGCGTCGGGGCTTCGCCCCGAACACCACTAATAATTAAAGAGCTGTAGATGTCAGGAGAATGCGTTTCAGCCGTGAAAAATGCAAGAAAACGCTTTTGGCGTCGGGGCTTGGCCCCGAACCCCACTGATAAATAATGAGCTGTAGATGTCAGAAGAATGCGTTTCTGCAGAGAAAAATGCAAAAAAACGCTTTTGGGCGTACAGCGCTCTCCCAGACCCCCAAGCTTGCAAGAGAAAGACTGTTTTTTTTCTGTTTTTTTCGCCGAAGATTGAGAAACAGTCTTATTTTATTCTCATATATCGAATATATATATATATATATATATATATATATATATATATATATATATATATATATATATATATATATATATATATATATATGCTGTACGCACGTTTATGCATAGGGTTAGATTTACTGGGCGTTAGGGTTAGGGTTTGGAAAAAAATCGCCCCCTCCCCCACTCCAAAGTTCTGGATCCGCCAGTGCTTGGAATGTAGAAGGCTGTTATGTGTTTATCCTGGTAAATAAACACACTTATTTATTTACTGTATTACTAAATTAAATACTTTCTGTCATACTAGCTACTTACTTTTTTTTTCAAAGTGAAAACATTTATTTAATATGCATATAAGTCAAATATAATTTTTAAAAAACACAATTAACAAGTACTCAGTTTGAAGAGACAAAAGCGCTTTTGACCTTTGAGAGACGGTTGTCTCTGGACAGTGAAGCATCGTCACCCAGGCCAGGTAGGTCAAATGGTCAACCACATTAAGGAGATGGTCATTCACCTTGATTTGTGGAGTAGTGTTAGTTCCGATAAGGGACTTGTAAAGCATGACCTCTGTTTTTAGCGGCTCCCGAAAGGGGAATAGCCGCTATTAGTTTTGTGTGGTATGTCTGTCCGTCCGTTCGTCCCGTTTACATTTCATAAACTAGAAAAGAAAATGAAAATTGGATGTCATGATATTTTAGACCTTTCAAAATTCTGATACAACAGCTACTTTTTTCTTTTCCAAAAATGAACCATTTAATTTATAAAATTATCTATGAAAGCAGATTTTTCATAAAAATACACCATTTTTAATTAAACAATTCAGAGGAGGTAAGTTTTTTAAAAAGGTAACAGACTAATGAAGATTAATAACTCAAGCTTCATTTTCATTCATAGATTCGCGCATTGATACAAAAAAAAAATTGCATCTAAGGTTACAAGGGAAAAAGTATCAATGGCTCATTATAAAAGATATTTTCCATATATTAACTAACTCATTGAATGAAATACTGATTCAAATGTTGTTGTTTTTTTCTAAGGAATTTTGATACAAACTAAGCTTTAGTTGTAAGTTTTTGTTTTTTTTTAAAAAGGACTATTTTTATAAGTCTCAGTTTTGACATATCCTCTGTAAACAATTGACAACAACGTAATAAGACTAAATAGAGCCCAAATGTAGATCTAGATTTATATATATAAATGTATTAATAATTTTCATCTACAAAATATTAGAGAAATAGCTTAGCTTCTGACATCTTAATTCTGCAGATTTATTTATTAAGTATACAGTAATATCACATTAAAATACGGATCGGTCTCGAACATTATAATATAACACTAAAGTAAATATAACACCCTAACCGCACCGCTAGGCACTAGATTGGACTAGATCTACTAATCCTGATCCTATTGGTCTAGTCATTGTAAGATTAAACGTGTAAAGAAAGACATGCGAATTCTATTCTAGATCTGTTTGCAGAGCAGAAACGGGGAATATCTTTGGCCCTAAGGCTAAGAAAGGATCTCGCTTTCAGTGGGGATTCAGTACAGTGCGATGGAAGCAGTGGCGTAGCTAAGGTGGCTGAGGGGGAGGGGAGAATTTGAAAATCCCCCGGCCTCCTCATGAGAGGGGCCCCCAAATGAGTGTTTTTCACATTAAATATTACGCAAAATAGAGGGGCCCCCAAAGAGGTCCAGCCCCCCCCCCCCGGGCTTCCAAATGATGGAAAATTCCTAGCTACGCCCTTGGATGGATGGGCTTTCAATTTGAGCACTCCCTCCCCTCCCCCATGTAACAGTCTAATTGGTGAAGTACCAACCTGTTTTGTGAAAGAATTATACTTGACATCTGTACCCTTGTGATAACACTTTTCTTTTTTTTTTTCATTTATCTTATCTCACGTGAATCAAAAGAGAAAAGAAAAAAAGTCACGCAATCTGCTAGTTAGTATATTTTAAGGTAAGGGTGTGGAAAAGAAGTGCCATTAATGTTGCAAGACTGGATCTTTGGCTAATACTGTCACTAGCCCTCTTATTACAAAGCTTATATCAACTCACTCTGTGTGGTCAAAAGTTTGAACACGTTATTTCTTCAACATCCATTCTCGGATCAAGTTGAAACTTATAATATTTCATAATACTTTGTATTTCCCAGCGGCCTGCGCTAGAGCGGCTCGACCTGCCTGTCATGCGTACATTCTCTTTGCACCCACTGGCGTTTTTAAAACGACACATAATTGTTGATTAACATGAACGTATAATAACAAAACTCTAGGTATAAGCTATAGGCACCAAATCAGCTGTTTAATCTTATGCCATCTTGGTTGACAACAACAGTTACAAGGGATGTTACTCCCAAACACCGAGTGGTGCAACCTATATAAAAAACACATAAACAATAATAACTTATGACCTATGAGTTCATCTTATCTTCTTATCTTATATAATACAGACGTTACTTCAAAAAAGAAGATGATTACGTCCTACGCGTCATGCATTTAGTCATGCATATTAACCAATGACTTAAATTCTGCCTAGTCACTGGTTTTCCTGGCTAGCTCAGGCTTCCCATTCCATGCTCTAATAGCACTAGGGAAGAAGGAGTATTTGTACAAATTCATGGGTAAAGAATCACAGTGAAGACTGCGATTTTGAATTTCGGGATCTTTAGGGCGCCCCTGAGTCCACCCAACTCTAATGGGTATATGACTTTAGGAAAGAAAAGACGGTTGATCGTTGTGTTGGCCACATGACACCCTGCTCTTTAACCGTTGACCAAAGAAACAGATAACCTTAACATCATCTACCCCATAGATCGCAATGTCTTTTTTTATGACAATGTTAAAAATATATCTGACCCAGTTGACTACATGTCAATTCTGAGTTGTCACTATGTAAACGTGTTTTATCTAATTCATACCAGCTTTCTCTATTTAAGGATTGTCTCAGATTATTTTTATCAATTGACATCCGGAAATGGTTCTATCTTAAAAACAAATAGTTCAAACTCAAATGTTGACCTTCTGCAGGGCCGGCCTTAAATAATTGGAGGCCTTAGGCGAGGCGAATAGGGTGGCCCCAGATGAAATAGAAAAGCAAAAAAAAAAATAATAATAAGACTAAAAAATAAGCAATGAATTATAAACCCTTCTTTATCTATATGTAAACAATGGTCTTCTAACATATGTAGTCTAACAAGTAAATTTAAACATTCGCGAATAAACCTTGATTTCCAGTAGAGACTTGGAGCTAGGCTAGAAGAGACTTGGAGCTAGGCTAGTAGAGACTTGGAGCTAAGCTAGAAGAGACTTGGAGCTAGGCTAGTAGAGACTTGGAGCTAGGCTAGAAGAGACTTGGAGCTAGGCTAGTAGAGACTTGGAGCTAGGCTAGTAGAGACTTGGAGCTAGGCTAGTAGAGATTTAGAGCTAGGCTAGTAGAGACTTGGAGCTAGGCTAGTAGAGACTTGGAGCTAGGCTAGAAGACACAGAAGACACAGAAGACAGATTTGATCCATGTTTCGCAATTTTTTTTCCTAAAAAGAAATTCTTTGAGTCCTGTACGAGGCCCCGACCAATCTGAGGCCTTATGCGGCTGCCTAGTTTGCCAAAGATGAAACCGGCCTGCCTTCTGTTTCAACTATCTTGTCTATAAAATCACCGACTTCCTGCCATTGAGTGTTACATGTAGCCTATAATACATCTATGGTCCTATAGCCGTATTCATTTATTTTACATTTACAATGCTCTAGATTTCTTTACCTGATGTAGACATACTAATCGCGCGTTTTTTTTTCAAGATGATCGCATTTCACTTTTTTACTCCAAAATTGTGTGGTTTCTAAACGTATATGTCCCTTCCTCATTGGCAATGGAGTTAACAAGAGGCCAACAGTTTAACTAGGTCAACGTAACAGGTGCGTGGCGGAGTGATATGTGATGCTCGTGGTTTGCTCTGGTCTTTTTCTTGGCATGGGTTCGAATCCTACAGCTGAATTTTTGTTTTTACACTTTTTTTCTTAAACCAGACGAAACTTGAACGATTGGACAAGGGAAGTTACAAGTGTTTACAAAAGTGAAGTTACAAGTGTGTATAAATATTCTTTTTTAAAAAAAGGCATACCACACCCTCAACATCAATGAATCATTTTTGGTACTTAGAACACTTCGCCCTTGTAACATATACAGATACTTTTTGGCGGTATAAAAAGTAGTCCCTATCTCGCCACACACGCGGTTCAAAAATAGCTGTATCAAACTTGTGATCGAACTTTGGTGCATATATTGATGATAGTTCATGCAGTACTACGAATTACATCACCACCGAGTATAACAGGGTGGAAGTCATGAAAGTGTCGTGTCAGTGGAATGATTAATACTTTTTATTTTCAATGCAGTTGAATGTTGTACTTATTAGTACCTGATAAAGTATTAGACTAACCAACCCAAGTCTAATGATAAACAGGCTATAGTTGTCAGAGTTTTTTGAATACAACAATCTTATAATGTCGGGAAGAAGGATACAGAATTATTGATTATTATATGCTAGATAATGAAATAACAAAATAGTAACAACTGAGTCATACACTTGTCGCAAATCTTTCTAAATATGCAAAAGAAAAGATTATCCAGGCTGGATTGGTAGATATTAATTGTAGTTATTACAACTAAAAAAATCTAGGTTATTTTATTTTCATACTGATGTGTGAAAACAAAATCTAATTTCTTTGATAGCGTATTAACTTATTATTAATAAACAAATTGAGTTTAATTACTAGAAATAGTCGAAATAATTATTAAAAAGAGATTCTTGAATTTCCTCAAGTTGCAACCTCTACCTCGTCTGCAAATCATGAACTTTGGCATCATTGTTGGAAATAAATTTGAAGCCAATTCAGTGCGAGATTTGAAAGCAGTGGAGAGAAACTGGGGAAAAAATCTTTTCAAAGAACTATGTTTGTTCAGTGATAGATATTGTATTGTTGCATTGATTAAAAGCAATATTAGACCATAATCTCTCTAGTCGTTCATTGTTCTTAATCTCTGTTATTGCTACATTTTTATTCCAAACGACTTCACAGTCAAAGATTTGCCTACAACACATAGTAAAACATGCTGCATTCAGGCGAAGTACTCCACCCAGTTTTGGTAAAATCCCTGTTATAAAGGCATCCTCAGGGGCTATAAGTGGCTTGCTACCTGCTGCGGCTATCAAAACATCCAGACTTCCCCTGCCAAGGAGATATGTGTGGCCATACATATATCTAGGATAATAAGCCAACGGGTACTCAGTTTCTGTGACTTTCCAGCGATGAACATCGCGAACTACCGGAGGCTTGTCATAGCCATGCCGGAGTCCAATAAGAAAATTATCAGACGATCTGTTATTTTGAACATAATGCAAAAACTCCATCATTAAAGGGACATTAATGAAAGTATCCATATCACACTTTAAAACATAAGTTACTTTACTACAATATTTTATTGTCCACTTTAAACCAACTAGTATTTTGACTGTTAAATTTCTATAAGTGTCTTCAAAATCTGCCATAACAATATCGTTATTGAGTATTGATTCTTTGGTTAGAGATTTTAATTCTTCACTGGCTACATTTGAATGAGTGCCAAATAGGAACATGAATTTAATTTTGTTTTGTATTTCTCTTTTTGGCCAAGAGTTTGTTGTGGCTGCCCTTAGCCATGTTTTTCGTAAAAGATCTCTTCGACTTACTTCACCGAACTCTGAAGGAATAATGATCAATAAATAGGGATCATCTTTCATGCATATTTCCTCACCAGTTATTAGAAATGTATAATTCAGCTCATTTTTTGCGCTAAAATTGAGCTTATAATTTGTCCAATTAGACTCAGGAAGATGATCATCTAGAATGACTTCCAGCAAGTCTTTGTTGTTTAATCTGGTCAAGTTGGCAAAAGATGAACTGTAGTTTTGAATGCTTGTCATTGCAACGTTAGTCGGGCCAACTGTTCTTAGATGAGTAGAAACTAGCGTAGGACTTGTTCCTACCTCAATTGGATGTACGAAGTCATTTTCTATCGGTCTTTTTCTCACTGTGTCCGCCTGGTTAATGATAATGAGCTTCACAACTGTAACAACGCACAATCCGAAGAACATGAAATAAAATGAGAGTTTGACAGGTCTACATAGTCTGTACATTCTTCTGATGCTTTATTCAGTGCTTTAGCTATTCTTTCTTGTATAACCTTATCTGAAATATACAAACTATATGTATTAAAAATATGTATATACATGTATAAAATATGTACTAATTATGTATATATATATATATATATATATATATATATATATATATATTATTCGTCTTTTTGGTGCTTTTACAAAGCTTGTATCAACTCACTCTGTCTATCTGTCTGGTAAACAGTTTGTACACATTATTTCTCCCACACCCATACTCGGATCAAGTTGAAAATGTGCACAATTATTAAATTAACATAAACAAGACATAATAAAAAAAAATTAACCAGTTAGTAAATTAATTACTGTTTGTCTGATACATGGAAATTAATCCATCAGTATTCACCCTAATTATCTAGGGTTAGGTCTCTTAAGTTAATGGTACACAATATTTCTCCCACGCCCATTCTCAGATAAAGTTGAAACGATTATTTATTGCACCTAACAAAACATGAATCAATTAAAAAATTAACCCATTAGTCAAGTAATTATTGGTAATTAATTATTTTCTTTGATATCGAATGAGGGAAATAACTTCTACATTATTGAGAGAAATGGAGTTCTTCCCCTTAGATAATCTTTGTTTTTTTTTAAGAATTTTAAAAAATATTTTTCATGTTTAAAAATTTTTTTTAAAATATATATATTTACACAACTAAATGAAGTGAATATCAAAGAACACTAATTTTGTCTACTTTCAATCACCCACAACATACTTATGTGCACTAAAAATCGTAATAATAATAATAATAATAATAATAATAATAAATGGGACTACAATGAATTTTGTTTCTCTTAGCGAAGCTTGACCCTGGCAGTCCCAGAGAATGAATACTCGTTCGTTTCTAACATAATAATAATAATAATAATAATAAAACAAAAATAATTTAACTGCCAAGAATGACTTTAAACGACCAGATTTAATCTTTATTGACAAGAAAACGCCATATTGGCTATGGTCATTGACATCAGGCATTGACATATTGGCGAGCTTTAAGAAGGATGGCCTAACAGAGGTGCCCCCCCCGAAAGCGATGTATAGATCATCTTCATCTTTTTACCATCACTGACATATACAGGAAAACTTGAGAGCTCTCACGAAGGTTTTAGTACATATATTTAAGCCAGTGTTTCCCAGACTGTGTTCCACGGAACCCTAGTGTTCCTCCAGGCCTGAATATGTATTTCACGAACTTCTGGAATATTTAACTAGTAGACCACCACATGAATTTTATCTCTCTAAAGAATAAATAAATTGTTCCGCTAAATTCTCAGAATGTGCAAAGTGTTCCGTTAAGTAAAAAGTCTGGGAAACACTGATTGTAAAGCCAAAAGCCTTACCGAAGACAGACGCAGAAGTTGATAGGAAAACTTAAATAGACCCCCCCCCCACACACACACACACCTTTGTGTACATCCACTTTTGTCTGCAAATATGAAGAAATATGTTGTATGTCTCCAGGAGAAGAGAGGCGGATAGATAAAGCTATAGACGATATTTCCTAATACTAATAGGACTTACACTGCTACCATCTGTTTTATGTAGTAAAACTTGTGGGTTCGTTAGCTTCGTTCAATAAATCTCTTTATAAAGAAAAAAACCCAGTTCAGTTCGACTATTTTATTATTTTTTGTACTGACTGGATGAAAGAAATCTTATGTTGGTAACACTTAGGGCGCTTCATACCCTTGATAAAGAGCAGCTGCCTGACCTGCCTGTCAGATTAGGGTCAATAATCATCACCTTGATCGGACGCAGTCACAGAGGTTAGCAAGGGCAGACGTGTAGCGAGCATTGACATTTTAAAAAGTTGGATGAATGCTTAACAGGTCAAACAATTTATTTACTGCCAGGAGGTTTATGTGGACATATGGTTCTCACACTGCATTACATTATAACTAAATAAAGTTAGTACGCAGTAATATTGAGTTATATAATGAGCACATGTTTATATTCCACAATAAAGATTATATTGTAAAAATGTCTTTAGAAAGAAAAGCGGGCTCATTAGATGTCAGGTGTCGCAGCTCCCCGCCTTACACGCAGTTTATTTAAGTTCCCAGCTATTTATCATTATCTTAGTTATTTTTTGTGAACTCATCTGCCATATCTCGAGATTCTCAGGGTTCACAAAAACTTTTCTGCAGGGAACAGTACCAGGGAAAGAAGGAGAGGCAGACAAGAGAAGCGATTGGGGGGGGGGGGACAAAATGAAGGAATTGATGAGCCTGTCAATAAAAGAGACTAGATTCATGCAAAAGACAAACAGGAATGGAGAGACGGGTGACAGATCATGTTTGTAGTCTCATCGAACTATCAGACCAAGGGACAGGTGAAATTGAAAAGTTTGGATTCTTCAGTAGACATTGTCCACGTTAACCAGAGCTGAATAGAACAAAGTTGATCGCGATTACGTTCATGGTGCATTCCATGTAATTGATGCATTTAACAAAAAGATTATTCTCTACACAGCATCTGATAGACGAGCAGGCTGAGAACCGTCGAAATTTAGAGATTATAGATTTGTGGACTGCCTTCCACAGAGTAGAAAGTTTGCTACAGGCTTTTGAACCAAAGTAGAATGGAACACAGTTGTAAAAGAACGTTGTTGTTTTTGTTTTCTCGTCATCTTGGTGGTGTGATCCCCCGAGGGTTGTTATGTATTCAACATGTGCTTACAATGTACAATGTAAAAGGGAACAATTATGGAGAATCATGAGATATTGATGCATGTTAGAGCACTTTTTTTTTTACATTATTTTGACAAATGACAAAACTTTCTATTAGTGATAAGTACATATTACGTACAAATTATAAATAGCTACCTTTTTGTAGTATCCATTGTATAAAATAAAAGAGGTGTTGATAAGATATTTTTAATGTATATGATAATTTCTGTACACATTTGAGCACTGTTGAATTCAATTGTCTAAGCTCTCCCTAATGTCAACATGTAGGAAATATTAGACTTTCACTCAATTGATAATAAAAAGTTTTGATAAGCATTGGAATATATTTAGAATTATATCTCATTTCTTTATATATATATATATATATATATATATATATATATATATATATATATATATATATATAATTAATTAAGTTGGCAACAGTAAAGTTCAGTATAGCATCCTTGGTTTATTGTGAAAATCTCCACTATAGATGTAACGGTGCCTCCGCTCCATAATTCACTTATGCTTGCAAATCTAGCTCACAGATAGCCATGTTCTGCTGGAGGCCGGTGTGGATAGAATAAAAACACTATTTACCATTCGTCAGCTGCGCTGGGTACGAAAACTATCCCGCATGAGGGACAACCGTAATGCCAAAGGCGACCTTTTTTGGGGGGAAGGAACTTATGAAGGTGGGCGTAGTAACAGAGATGCCCCCCCCCCCTTAAAGCGATATAGACCCTCTCAGAAGTGGCGTAGCTAGGGATTTTGGGGGGGAGGAACTTATGAAGGTGGGCGTAGTAACAGAGATGCCCCCCCCTTAAAGCGATATATAGACCTTCTCAGAAGTGGCGTAGCTAGGGATTTTGGGGGGCCCGGAAGGCTTGACTTCCTTAGGGTCCCTAGCATTTTGACATTCGACATCATTTATTTAATGTAAAAGCAATTTTCAGACACTCATTAGGGGCCCCCTTCGAGTGGGAGGAGTTTCAAATTTGGACTACCTCCTACCACTCTTTTACCCTCAGTGACACAGAGATGAAAGCAGATGGTCATTGAAAGAGACAGATTAAGAGCTCTCACGAAGGTTGCACATTTAAAGCCCAAAGAAAAGTGCAGAAGACGAACAGAAAATGTTAAATAGACCCCCGGCGGACAACGTCTTGTCTGCATTAAATATGCACGTCGCCACTGGGTTTACGTGGTTATGTGAAACACTCTAATTCGGAATCGAAGACACTGCCAATGTTATATTTAGATGTAAAAGGATTCTCTTTATGCATTAATTACTATCTATAGGCTAGTATTTGCATGGATATTGTTTCATCAGTCGTCTCTTAATAAAAATAAAATAATTAGCATATTTAGTTGTATAAATAAAAGGCTTTAAGAAGACCAAATTATTAGTTGAGTCTTTTTTTGAGCCTATACAGGTGAAAGTACTCAAAATGTGCTTTAAGTTGAGATCTAAATGAGAGAAAAAGACGGTCAGACTCCCAAGACCAGAAAAGGTTTCATCCCCTTATTGGGACCCGCTAAAATTTCTTGTAGGACTATATTTCTTGATAATTATGGGTAGAAATGACAGCGAGCTGATACCCTTGAAATCTAAATATAATGCAATGTTTAAAAGATAAAAAAAATATTGAACGTTATATCACAATTCTATGCTATAATGAAATAAAAATGATAATCTCTACAAACCTTTTCAACATAGAGCGGAGACATCTTAATTACTTGACAAGATGTAACCTAAATAAAAATGAACTTCCTTGATATTTCCATAATTATATCATTCAAACTCTATAACGTGTAAAAAAAAAAGTTTTATTAATAGATTTCTTTGTCAACTTTTAAAATAGAAACACACTGATTAAAGCGAAACAAAAAATTGTCACCAATACCATAGAGCAGACCTCACTTACACAGACTGCCACTTGATCTGAATGCTATCTTGGCCTGTATTTTAAAAAAAAAAACGCACGGGGTAGCGGTAAATACTTTTGGCCCACTCATCTGTTCCTTGTGTTAAATCCCGCTGTATGGCTGGCTGCGAATGGATCTCGCTTTTAGTGTAGTATTCAGTGAGGTACAACAGCCCACAATTCAGCAGCTTCCACCTTTGCATGCACCAGTGGAAATGATATAAAAAAAAAGGGCAATTTTTGAGCGACTTATATCTGACATTGGTACACTTGTAATAAAACACGTTTGTTAAGCAACTTTTTCAATATTTAAAATTACATTGTGTCTATTGTAGCCATTGTAGCGTATCTTTGACCAGTCAGAGTTATGTTAGCTTTAAATATAGTTTTGTTAATATAATTATTGAATTATCTTAGTCACTAGAGCGTGTCTCTTACTGAATGCATTGCTTGGTAAAGGGAGACAATTATACAATGTAATCTATATATATAATTCTCTTCATGACTCAAGAGTTTAGACACCACGTAAAGGAAAGGTCACTCTTTTAATTCTAAAAGTTGTACTAGAGTTACCTTACGAAAAAAAAAAAAGAGGGGGGGGGGGGTAGAACAAATTTTATTCACCCGTCACAAAACAGCAGGGCTGGACTAAACCGTTGTGATCAAGGAGTCGTGGAAAGATCACTCTTTTATTTATTTCTACGAAAAGAAAGGAAAAAAAAAGGGGGGCGGGGTAAAAAATAAGTAATCTACTCTGTATTCACCCGTCACCCAAATAGCAGGGCCGGACTCAACCGTTGTGGGGCCCTATGCGAAACGAAAATAAATTCGTCTTTGCATTTTGTTCATTCCTTACTACGTACAGAACTATTTTACGAGCTTTTCGTGTAGCGAAGTCATACAGTATATCATAAAAGTTTTATTTCCTACATAGATCACGCTCAATAACAAGAATTGCCAAATGTTTCAATCTATCTACGAGAGTTGTTGACCTCAAGTAATTCTTCATTAGTTTGAGGCGCGAGAAGCTTCTTTCACTAGATTCCACAATTACGAGTATTGCATAATATATGCAGCCCCCCCCCCATTCCAACAATTTTTAAAATGCGGCCCTAGGTAGAAAAAGGTTGCCCACCCCTGGTCTAGATCTTAATTTAAGTGTTGTAGACATGTATTCTATATCTCTGATATATAATGGAAGATCTTGGCTAATGCAATAGCCCTCTCACTTGTTTGTTAACATCAGATAGTAGTGAAAGACAACTCAAAATTGAGGATTATGTCTACTGTTACTGTGTGATGCCTTTGAACACAATCTTTTTTTTTTTTTCAAGTTCCATTGCCAGATTAGTATGGGTTTATACTGCTTCCTATAGCTTTGTGCTGCTTCCTGTGGCTTCATACTGCTTCGTATGGTTTCGTACTGCTTCGTATGGTTTCCAACAGCTTCGTATGGTTTCGAGCTGCCTCGTATGTGCCTCGTTTAGATTGAGGTTGAAATATTGATTTATTTTATTTAATATGATATTGTCTCTCAAAGTACTGCATTTACTCGCGAGTTCGCGAGTGCTTTTAAGCGATACACCGAAGAGACACAGTGAAGAAATTAAGCTGATAGAAGTTACATCCCTTTATACTGTAGATACTACTAATATTATTGACCTTTTTCATGAATATTCTTTGGAATATTTTTTCTTTTTGCTGGCAGAGTAATTGTTTACAAAACAACCTTGAAGATCTCGATCCGATGTTTCGCTGGAAGTCCAGATTTTTTTTAAAAATATCTTTTCTGACCTAACAGTCAACTGGACAACGTGCGGTCAAGCGTGACAGCATATTTCGATAACCTTCATTTAATTTCGGAAAACACAGAGCTGCCTTTCATGTGTATGTTTTCTTGACATCGCTCGGACTGAATGGTTTCTAAACTAACACTTGAACGTTTTAACTTTAACCGTCTAACACGCGACGCATTCTAGCAAATGTTGACCTTAAAAATACCTTTGACCTGAACACTACATCTATGAGTTATCAGATTGCAGACGTGTGTTATCTAATAATTTTACCAGCTGTCTCTACTAATGTTTTATCTCAGGTTACTTTTATTTTAGTTGAAAATAAGATAAGACGTTATGGAGTGGTTCTATACACGTGGTCCTAGCTGAAATGTCTAAACAGTGACACAAGTGTTTTCTTTACTACGAAGTATTTGTAAGATGCGGCCTCAAAATAAAGTTCTATGTATTCATATTTTGTACCTTAAAATTGATTCCTACATTATTATTTTTTTACCTGTTTTACTAGATGCAGACTTACGGCGCTATTTAATTATATGTTTAACATAATCACATACATACTTTAAATTATTTAATAATATTTACTATTTACAAAAATGATGTAGTCTCTCTTCGTCCACTCTTTCCCTGCTCATTTTGGCGATCGAGTAAAGGAAGTGGGCATCCACCAATGTTCGTAAGTCCAATTACATACGTCAGTTGGTGTGACCGAATCAGAAACATCATTAGTAACAACCATGCTGAGATTACTCCCTTAGAGCACGGAAGAGGAAGCGGGCAGTGAGTTGTAAGGTCGCCTTGTCCCCGTACAAGGACAGACCTCTTGCCGCACATGGACCAGTACTCTCTCAATTCCTTGTCCCGATCGTCCCCCATGTAGAGCTCGGCATTCATAAAGAATGTGCTCTATTGTGTCGTCGTCCTTGACGCAGTGGCGGCACCGTGTGTCGTAGTTCTCCTTCCACCGTCCAAAGTACGAGCCTATTGGACAGTGTCCGACTCGGAACTGGGCTACGACTGCCTGCTCTTCACGGCAGAGCTCCCACCACGCGTCCTTTCGGTCTGGTCTACTCATCTGCCTGTGTAGCTCTCGGCCCTTGTCGGAAGCGTCCCAACTGTCGTACCAATGTGCCAACAAACGGGTGTCGGCTAGGGATCGTACACTTGTGAGGGTGCACAGTTCATCATATTGGGTGCACGTTGCCGCCGCCGCCTTTGCTAAAAAGTCAGCCCTCTCATGACTGACCAGACCACAATGGGATGGAACCCACTGTATAAAACTATTTACATTGAGCTGTAGAAGTCGCTCCACCACCGCGAGGAGCGCTTCCACCTTACGACGCCTGCAAGATGCCCTTCAAGGGCATCGAGGGCAGAGATTGAATCGGTAAAAATGACCAGCTCACTTTCCCCAGGATCATGTTGCGTGTCAATGACCATTAATCTACTGACCTCGAGAATCAAAATACTGGTGTCTCCAAGGGGATTAGATCTACAACCTTAGTTTGCCTCTCCTGTCCTTTTTATTTAAAAAAAAAGGTTGTGTTTGATAAGTTTTCTTTCTAAAAGATGTGAAAAATAGCCACCGCTTAGTATAAGCCATCTTTACGTGTTGAAACCACATTTAACCAGTGTTCATGTTTTGTTTCTTTATATCTTTATCTTATATAATACAGACGTTACTTTAAAAAAAACGAAGATCATTTCGTCCTACGCGTCATGCATATTAACCAATGACCTAATTTCTGCTAAGTCACTGATTTTCCTGGCTATCTCAGGCAACCCATTCCATGCTCTAATAGCACTAGGGAAGAAGGAGCATTTGTACAAATACATGTCAAATAGACCAAGACGTCATTTTATGTTTGTTTATGTTTGTTCAAGTTATATTGCGTCGATTGTATTTTTCTTTATTCTTTGAATTAAAACATCCCACTAACTTTTAATTGTTTAATTTATTCTTGCAAAAGAATTATCTCTTAAAATCCTTTAATGTTATCTGATATTAAGTATCTTCTTATTTTAGAAATAATAAAGAAGATACTTAGGTTCTACGCTTATCTACTCTAGTTGCGAATGTTAATCAGAGATTTAAACTCTACTAAGTCATTGGTTTACCTTTCTGATTCAGGCAACCCGTTCCACACTCTATTGGCACTAGGGAATAAGAATGTCTTTATACAAAGATGCCCCTATGTGTTGTGTATAAGATACCCTAGTGTGTAGTAAGATATCCAAAGGTGTGACGTGTAGCAAAACCTGATTGGCTAACACGTTTCGAGAGTATAATGTTATGAAGAACCCTGACCAATACAAAGTGTGCTAATATGTTTTGATCATCATCTGACCGTTAAAGCAAGGGCTCCCTAGTTGAAAATCCCGTGTTGTTGGTTTTCAGTTAACTTTACTGCTAGCCTTATGAAGTACCCGGGCAGGACAACGCTATTCACATTGGATCATTGGATTACTTTGTGTTCTATTAAACTACTTTGGTATAAATTCCGTCTAGGTAAGTGATTCTTATCTTAAAAATTGCAGGCCTTATTTAAAAAAAAACAAGACAATGAAGTGTTGCATATGTCCAAGTCTAAATTCAGCTGTTACTATTATTAAGAGACTGAATTGTAATCCTTCTAGTCTATAGATCTAGATCTCATTGATTTTCTTTTCTAATTTTGGCAACCCCTTTCTAGCTCGAGTTTCAAATGTTGTTTTTTTTTAAATATACATTTTAAAATTATGCTTTGTTCTAGGAATAGTAACCTGTGATTCCTCCAGTGCAGAATTTACGTATTAACTACACAATCTACAACTTATGGTCAACAATTTCTTGGGCGCCCCCCCCCCCCCCCTAAAAAAAGAGTCCGGCTGTGCAATAGCCAAATATAGCCTACCTAAATATACCACATGCAGCTCCTTGACCCAAATAGCATGTTTCATGAAATTACAAAATAATCTTATCTTATCTTATCTTATATAATACAGACGTTACTTCAAAAAAAGATGATTACGTCCTACGCGTCATGCATATTAACCAATGACTTAAATTCTGCCAAGTCACTGGTTTTCCTGGCTAGCTCAGGCAACCCATTCCATGCTCTAATAGCACTAGGGAAGAAGGAGTATTTGTACAAATTTGTCCTAGCATATGGGACGAGGAATGTGCCTTTATCTTTGTGTCTTTCAGAGTATTTTATTAAATTTTGTTTTTGTATTTGAAGATTATGGTTCAGTGTTTTATGTATTATTGCTACTTTACTTTTGAGCCTTCTGTCCTGAAGGCTTTCTAAATTTAGTGATTTTACTAATGTGAATGTCAAATGTGAATATTCGTTTGTTATGAATCGCACTGCTCTATTTTGTGTCTGTTCTAGTTTCTTAATGTTTTCTTGAGTTGAGGGGTCCCAAACAGAGGATGCATATTCTATTATTGGCCTAACCAAGGTTAAATAACATTTTAGTTTTATTTTCTTATTTGATTTATAGAAATTTCTTTTAATAAATCCTAATGCTTTGTTTGATTTTTTTGTAGTTTCATCAATATGTGGATTCCATGACAGTTTTTCATTTATTATAACACCTAGGTATTTTGCGTTTTTAGTCTGTGTTACTGGTTTGCCATGAATAAGATAAGTGGAATTAATTTGTTTTAGTTTTTTTGTTACTCTTAACAACTGACATTTTTCTGGGTGGAAAGACATGCTCCAATTTGATTCCCATTTCTGTAATTCATCTAATTCTCTTTGTAAAATATCTGTGTCTTGTGTTGTTTTTATTGTTCTATATATTATGCAATCGTCTGCAAATAATCTGACTTTTGTTCCTGAAGTAATGCAATTTGGTAAATCATTTATGTACCTTTGGTACTCTGCCCTGGTTAAGTGAAGCCTGAAAGAATTGTGAATTGTCTATAAAGGAAGAGTTTATTGCATTCTTTTTACAATTAGTTTTAAATGTTATGAATATGAATAATTAAAGTTTAAGATTTATTATATCTCAATATAGACTATATTGTGTGTGCGTAGCCAGGGGATTGTTTGGGGTACCCATCATGTTTTCCAATCAGTGACAATCAATCGAATAAATCTACGACAATGCAAGCAACAAACTGTCAAAGCTGAACCAAACTAGTCACCATATTCTGTGGGCTTATCCGTGGGGTTGAATCCCAACCCCTTAATAAACTATTTCACACATTGATCTGTTTTCGTTTGTCTCTGAGCTTCATTAAAAATAAAAGTGTCATTGATAGATGTAATATCTGACCAGAACAGAACATTTTTCTTGTTAGAATAATATCTTGAATTGCGATGTATATATATATATGCATTTCTGAAGCTCAGATTACAGGAAAAAACGCTTGGACTCCAGCGGAGCTAACATCGATTTCCAAACCCCTAAGCTGGCTAGAGATCGTTATTTAACTCCGAAAAGAACCTATTTTACGATACCAGATACTTCAATCCGAAAACACTGAACGGACTAGTTATGATGAGCATATATTCCATAAATGTATATTGTATAGAATAAACATTTAAAACGCTTTTTAAAAGAACTTTTGTGGAAGGAGGGAATTCCATTATTAAAGAATATTTGGGAGAAAAAAGGAAAACATTGTTAAAGATATCACATTTACAGTTGCATCCATAGAAATAAAACTAGGATCAAATTGTTAAAAATAGGACACAAACAGTTAGAGCTTGTGTCAGTATAAAATAGAAATAAAGATATTAACAGAAAAACATTAAACAATTAAATTTATTTCATTTGCAAAAGTAAAATATTAAATTGTCTTACTTTCATTATACCCGACGATCTCAATGAAATCAGTTTGAATCTATGTTGAAATTTTTTTTTTTTACAACGACCAATGCATACATAGGGGCTGAAGACAGAACCATAGCGGCACTTTTTTGTCTTTTATGCACTAAAGATTTCGTTTAGAAATATTAAGATCTATTTCCTCCAAAGGACCAAGTCCATTTCTGAGAGGAAAAAAATGCATTAGGGCTTGTGAATAAGGAAATCGACGACTCAGTTATCAAGCTCCAGGACCTGACGTCCAATCAGGTTTTGAAATGTATCGGCAGATTAGATAATGCAGTCCACGTGAAACTGTCCCACGCGGAAATAAAAAGAAAGAACAGATAACGTGTTTGTTTCAGTCTAGATTTCTTGGAAATCTCAAAACTTTTCATGACTTTCTTCTGTACATAGCAACATGGGATATGCCCCCCCCCCCTTTTCCATTTCCAATGACCCTTATCCCTTGGATTGGAGTCGATTGTTAATTTGAGCAAAAATAGACGATTTGTGCAAATAATTGTTACTCTTTTATAAAATTATCTATAGTATAGTCTCATTAATCTTTGGGCTCGAAGAAAAGCCTTGTTATTATAGTATAAATATTTCAATGTATATATTTTTATTAATTGTATCCTAATTTTCATAAGATCAATAATTAGTAAATCTAAAATGATGAAGGAAGACCTAATTAAGCTTGTTTTTTCCTAAATTGACAAGAATACTCATATGTTTCTATCGGTGGCGTCACTAGGGTCAGTGTCACCCGGGTGCGGTTTAAGACGTTTAAGTTAATACAAATGACAAATGCAAATAAACTTTGATATATTGTTCTTCAAACTTCCGTTTTATAAATCAGTGCTTCTTAACCCAAGGGGCTTGACAAGAGGGGTGCCTTGGTCATTTTATTTCCGAGACAAAAATCTGTTGTATTCGCATTGTTGTATTAAATCCAGAATTAAAATTGATCTCGTAAAATCTCTCTAAAAACGACTAGTTTAACGACTAGTTTAACAAATTAAAATAATTACATTAATTATATTTTTGTATAGAATCTGCAACAAAATTGTTTTAAAACGTTCTTTTGAAAAGACACTTCATTATGTCTGCTTGAACAGGCGGCTACGAGACGCCTTCCTCAACTCGAAAATATCAAATAACTCAACTCGAAGATGACGAGAAGTAGCTACATATGCTATCTGTGTCTCGAAGGTTTCTCAGTTTCCTGTATCGCTCCATGTATATCTGTGTCTCGAAAGTTTCTCAGCTTCCTGTATCGCTCCATGTATATCTGTGTCTCGAAAGTTTCTCAGCTTCCTGTATCGCTCCATGTATATCTGTGTCTCGAAAGTTTCTCAGCTTCCTGTATCGCTCCATGTATATCTGTGTCTCGAAAGTTTCTCAGCTTCCTGTATCGCTCCATGTATATCTGTGTCTCGAAAGTTTCTCAGCTTCCTGTATCGCTCCATGTATATCTGTGTCTCGAAAGTTTCTCAGCTTCCTGTATCGCTCCATGTATATCTGTGTCTCGAAAGTTTCTCAGCTTCCTGTATCGCTCCATGTATATCTGTGTCTCGAAAGTTTCTCAGCTTCCTGTATCGCTCCATGTATATCTGTGTCTCGAAAGTTTCTCAGCTTCCTGTATCGCTCCATGTATATCTGTGTCTCGAAAGTTTCTCAGCTTCCTGTATCGCTCCATGTATATCTGTGTCTAGAAGGTTTCTCAGCTTCCTGTATCGCTCCATGTATATCTGTGTCTCGAAAGTTTCTCAGCTTCCTGTATCGCTCCATGTATATCTGTGTCTCGAAAGTTTCTCAGCTTCCTGTATCGCTCCATGTATATCTGTGTCTCGAAAGTTTCTCAGCTTCCTGTATCGCTCCATGTATATCTGTGTCTCGAAAGTTTCTCAGCTTCCTGTATCGCTCCATGTAGCCTATATCTGTGTCTCGAAAGTTTCTCAGCTTCCTGTATCGCTCCATGTAGCCTATATCTGTGTCTCGAAAGTTTCTCAGCTTCCTGTATCGCTCCATGTATATCTGTGTCTCGAAAGTTTCTCAGCTTCCTGTATCGCTCCATGTATATCTGTGTCTAGAAGGTTTCTCAGCTTCCTGTATCGCTCCATGTATATCTGTGTCTAGAAGGTTTCTCAGCTTCCTGTATCGCTCCATGTATATCTGTGTCTCGAAAGTTTCTCAGCTTCCTGTATCGCTCCATGTATATCTGTGTCTCGAAAGTTTCTCAGCTTCCTGTATCGCTCCATGTACATCTGTGTCTCGAAAGTTTCTCAGCTTCCTGTATCGCTCCATGTATATCTGTGTCTCGAAAGTTTCTCAGCTTCCTGTATCGCTCCATGTATATCTGTGTCTCGAAAGTTTCTCAGCTTCCTGTATCGCTCCATGTATGTCTGTGTCTCGAAAGTTTCTCAGCTTCCTGTATCGCTCCATGTATATCTGTGTCTCGAAAGTTTCTCAGCTTCCTGTATCGCTCCATGTATATCTGTGTCTCGAAAGTTTCTCAGCTTCCTGTATCGCTCCATGTATATCTGTGTCTCGAAAGTTTCTCAGCTTCCTGTATCGCTCCATGTATGTCTGTGTCTCGAAAGTTTCTCAGCTTCCTGTATCGCTCCATGTAGCCTATATCTGTGTCTCGAAAGTTTCTCAGCTTCCTGTATCGCTCCATGTAGCCTATATCTGTGTCTCGAAAGTTTCTCAGCTTCCTGTATCGCTCCATGTATGTCTGTGTCTCGAAAGTTTCTCAGCTTCCTGTATCGCTCCATGTATATCTGTGTCTCGAAAGTTTCTCAGCTTCCTGTATCGCTCCATGTATATCTGTGTCTAGAAAGTTTCTCAGTTTCCTGTATCGCTCCATGTATATCTGTGTCTCGAAAGTTTCTCAGCTTCCTGTATCGCTCCATGTATATCTGTGTCTCGAAAGTTTCTCAGCTTCCTGTATCGCTCCATGTATATCTGTGTCTCGAAAGTTTCTCAGCTTCCTGTATCGCTCCATGTATATCTGTGTCTCGAAAGTTTCTCAGCTTCCTGTATCGCTCCATGTAGCCTATATCTGTGTCTCGAAAGTTTCTCAGCTTCCTGTATCGCTCCATGTATGTCTGTGTCTCGAAAGTTTCTCAGCTTCCTGTATCGCTCCATGTATATCTGTGTCTCGAAAGTTTCTCAGCTTCCTGTATCGCTCCATGTATATCTGTGTCTAGAAGGTTTCTCAGCTTCCTGTATCGCTCCATGTATATCTGTGTCTCGAAAGTTTCTCAGCTTCCTGTATCGCTCCATGTATATCTGTGTCTCGAAAGTTTCTCAGCTTCCTGTATCGCTCCATGTATATCTGTGTCTCGAAAGTTTCTCAGCTTCCTGTATCGCTCCATGTATATCTGTGTCTCGAAAGTTTCTCAGCTTCCTGTATCGCTCCATGTATATCTGTGTCTCGAAAGTTTCTCAGCTTCCTGTATCGCTCCATGTATGTCTGTGTCTCGAAAGTTTCTCAGCTTCCTGTATCGCTCCATGTATATCTGTGTCTCGAAAGTTTCTCAGCTTCCTGTATCGCTCCATGTATGTCTGTGTCTCGAAAGTTTCTCAGCTTCCTGTATCGCTCCATGTATATCTGTGTCTCGAAAGTTTCTCAGCTTCCTGTATCGCTCCATGTATGTCTGTGTCTCGAAAGTTTCTCAGCTTCCTGTATCGCTCCATGTATATCTGTGTCTCGAAAGTTTCTCAGCTTCCTGTATCGCTCCATGTATATCTGTGTCTCGAAAGTTTCTCAGCTTCCTGTATCGCTCCATGTATATCTGTGTCTCGAAAGTTTCTCAGCTTCCTGTATCGCTCCATGTATATCTGTGTCTCGAAAGTTTCTCAGCTTCCTGTATCGCTCCATGTATATCTGTGTCTCGAAAGTTTCTCAGCTTCCTGTATCGCTCCATGTATATCTGTGTCTCGAAAGTTTCTCAGCTTCCTGTATCGCTCCATGTATATCTGTGTCTCGAAAGTTTCTCAGCTTCCTGTATCGCTCCATGTATATCTGTGTCTCGAAAGTTTCTCAGCTTCCTGTATCGCTCCATGTATATCTGTGTCTCGAAAGTTTCTCAGCTTCCTGTATCGCTCCATGTATATCTGTGTCTCGAAAGTTTCTCAGCTTCCTGTATCGCTCCATGTATATCTGTGTCTCGAAAGTTTCTCAGCTTCCTGTATCGCTCCATGTATATCTGTGTCTCGAAAGTTTCTCAGCTTCCTGTATCGCTCCATGTATATCTGTGTCTCGAAAGTTTCTCAGCTTCCTGTATCGCTCCATGTATATCTGTGTCTCGAAAGTTTCTCAGCTTCCTGTATCGCTCCATGTATATCTGTGTCTCGAAAGTTTCTCAGCTTCCTGTATCGCTCCATGTATATCTGTGTCTCGAAAGTTTCTCAGCTTCCTGTATCGCTCCATGTATGTCTGTGTCTCGAAAGTTTCTCAGCTTCCTGTATCGCTCCATGTATATCTGTGTCTCGAAAGTTTCTCAGCTTCCTGTATCGCTCCATGTATATCTCCACTTATTTGACCATGCGTTTTTTTTTCTTTAGGATAAATAATTAGCTGTAGATGTCAGTAGTGGAAGCGTGGTCGAGAGGCTAAGTACGCTTGCACTTGGCTTATCTTGGCTACCTAATAATAATAATAATCTTTATTGTCGAGGTTCGACATCGAGTAGATGTGTGTTTACTGAGCGCCTAAAGGCAGCACGGGAAACCTTCCCCAAGATATCCCCTCTCCCCACTGGTCCACAAATGAGATTGGGCCATAGCGCTCTGAGCATGCTATAAGCCCGAAATTAGCGCTATATAAAAGCTATAATTTATTTATTTTATGTTAGTTATTAAACAGCTCTGAATGGCGCGGGAAACGTTCAGCACTTCCCCAGCAGAAGTGAAAGATTGAATAGATTTAATATCGGTCTGTTTAGTTGTTGTTAGTAAAAAAATTTTTTTTTTTTATGACTTGATTACTTAGAAACTTTTAATCAGTTCATTTTTATCTTACTGCCACACCTCGTAAATCTTATCCATCTTATAAAGTACAGACTTTCCTTCAAAAGGGAAGATTACAGTTTGAAGTTTAATAACAACAATTAAGATATGCAGATTTTTTTAGTCCATTGTATCTAAAATATCGAAAGAGCAATACAGTGTTTAGTCAATGTTTCTTTTATTACTGGATGAACATTATCTCCATTCTGAAGGGGTTCACTGTTGAACATTTGTTCATTATTATGTTTTTCAAAAAGTAACAAAGAACTGTTGACAATTTTTCATTGCTATCAAACGTTCTTACCTTGTTCTTGCTCTTTCCATTCGAAATATGAACACAATTTGTCTGTTCTATATTCAGTCCAAAAAAAAAGCAACGAAAGATTTCCCCGAGGACAAACAACATGCAGCCCAATATAATATTTAAATTTTTAAAATCTTTTCATTTCTTTATGTATGATATGTACATCCACGCGCTATCCCTCTACGTAAACTGTGCTTACATCTAAAAACCACAATTCTCTTTTGTTCAAGTGACTTGATCAAAGTAGGAAATGTAATTTTGTTGTGCTAAGAAAGTTTAATAACACGCGCAAGCCAGTTCATTTGAGAATTCACCGAGGAGAAACAAGGACATCGACCTACGCTGCGTAAGATAAAGTAACTATGTCCCGCTTTCTACTCGCTGTTTCATTATGGCATGCCATAAACTATAATGAAATGTTCAATATTGATTGTTGTATCTCGCGTAATTTGCAGGCCACTATAAAGAACAGAACAAAAAAGCGTTCGGCTGTAACGTTCTTGGAACAAAAAATATTGTGCCATAAACTTTTTAGTATGAGCGCAGGGTAGATTTACTTAAACCCCAAAATGCATCAAATTTTTGCAAAGCTTATATCAACTCTCTGTCTGTCTGTCTGTCTGGTAAAAAGTTTTTTAACTTTTTTCTCCAACACCCATTCTCGGATCAAGTTGAAACTTTGCACAATAGTTGTAAATATGGAGTCCTTCCAGTTAAACTTTGGTCTAAAATATCATGATATCGGATTTTCAATATCTTTTCTAGTTTACGAGATTTAAACGGGACGGACGGACGGACAGACAGACCAAATAAAACTAATAGCGTCTATTCCCCTTTCGTAGGCCGCTAATAATACAATTGTGATCTGTGACGCTGGTTTCTTTTAAAGTAAATACAATTCTGTATACACGACTCGTGTAAAACTTACTATGTTACTGCTCTATAACTTTTATAGTTTTAGTTTATTGTTAGATTAAACACTTTAGTAACTGATTATATAATTCTCTTCCCTAGGTTTTAATTCTCTACACTAGGCTTATCTCCCCTTACTTTAGTAGGCCCTACTGTCTCTCTATAAAACTTAATTAACTTCGAATCAGACTTCGAATAATTGATAAACTGATTCTCCCCCCCCCCCCCCAATTGATTCATGTTTTGTCATTAACAAGGAATAATTATGCAAAGTTTGTAAAAAAAACTAAAATAGAGGTTAAATTGACAGTTCCTCTAATACAGTGGTGCTCAGAGTACGGCCCGCGGGCCAGATCCGGCCCGCGACGTGGTTCTATCCGGCCCGCTGAGACGTCAGTACAAATTGTAGACAATCCCCCCTTTATAAAAAAATGATTGAAAAATGTATTTTTACCAATGTTAGGGCTCTCACTTTTCTCTGATAGGTTTGTAGCATGACCTTTATCATTTTTCGTTTACGAAATGGGACTCTAATTGTAGAACTTACCAGGAAAAGTGAACTGATCTTTGCTATTGAAACATGATAATATGCCAACATATTTGATTTGTAAATAAAATGTGGCTGTTTCAAAAAACAACCACATGTATAACAGTATTATGAACAAATATGACGGCACTTTTGGTATGAGCCGCAAATAACTACTTGGAGATTGGAGGATTGATGGGGAAAGTTATGAAAAAAGAGACAAGAAAACGAGTTGGTGGTAAAACTAGCTACAATGTTGCTCACATTTTAAGTAGAGAAATGAAGCCACTTTCCGACGCGTAAAAAAAGAAAAACTTCCAATGTCTAATCATTAATGTAAGTTTCTAATCAAATAGTTTCAAGTCATTTTCATTTCGTTTTTGTACCTTATCGGTCATGTGGCCCGCGACACGAGTGTCGGAAATATAAATGGCCCGCAGGATGAATAAGGTTGGGCATCACTGCTCTAATATGTCATGAGCATTTTCATTAAGTCTTCAAAAGAGGGTAGAGGCTTTCACAAACATTCTGACCATGGCCTCCTCATAACAGAAACCGACCCTGGTTTCATGTGTGTCGGCTATTTCTCATACAACTGAAGGGAACAATAGGGGCGTATACACTGACCTTTAGTAACTCTTAGTTTGTATTGCAATTCTTTAGTTGTCAGGTAACTCTATTGTTTGATCGTGTCCAGTTGGTCTAGTTTGTTTGGTTAAAGCTTCGTTGATAGGCGTTCCTGAGTCGATATACGTGGTTCTGACCTTAGTCGATATGGCTCTTATTTTTATGCTATGTCGTTCTCAAACGATGGCAATTTGAGTTTCTAGATTTGGTTGTTTCATGTTGACGGTCGTTTCGTTTTGCAGTTTCGTACAAAACAACACAACATTGAAACATTCGATCAGTCATGTTATTGTCCAAATAAGTCCACGTGCAGGTGGTACATAAATGAACGCTTAGACTTGTCTTAATCAGTGGCGTCAATAGGGGGTGCCGGGGTGCGGTCCGCACCGGGTGACACCCGTTAGGGGGGTGACACCCAGGTGGAAAAAAATGCACGTTTGGAATAATAGACACTTTTAAAAAAGTGTCAGTGGCTAAATATTGGAACATGTTATTCGCAATTGATAAATAGATCTATATACATTTTAAAAAATATTTCGGCTAAACATATTTTAATTTCTTTAATGAAATTCTACAAATAGTCCAAAACGTTACATCATACTTTATATCAAAAGCAGATGTGAAACCTTACTTTCAGCTGTATATTAGCTGCATGTATATAAACACTGCTTTGATTTTCAACAATGTTTTTATCGAATCTATTGAAATAGTAGCTAGAATTGCAATATCAGTATGCCATCTAATAGTCACTGTTTTGCAAATGAAGACATTCATCAGGCATATATTATCAAAATATCACATGTAATTGGTGTAAATTTTGTAGCATTGGCAAGTAAATAAGTGGTAATTGAGATTTCTGAAGATGATGATGTAGTTTCAGATGTTGAATGTAGTTTCAGATGTTGATCAGTAATCCTGTGAGATGAACCGTGCAGTGGTTTCCAGATCAGGCAGTTCAGATCAGTAATCCTATGAGATGAACCGTGCAGTGGTTTCCAGATCAGGCAGTTCAGATCAGTAATCCTGTGAGATGAACCGTGCAGTGGTTTCCAGATCAGGCAGTTCTCCGTATAGTTTTTCTTCTATAGGAGGGTTCTGGGGCCAGTCTTGTTCGGGCCACTTGATATTGTATGCAGCTTTGAAGGACATGGTCAGCATTCTCTGGTAATGCTCCACAGGGGCAGGTTTTGCTAGTCCCGACTTTTAGCTTCCGGAACATAACATGCAATTACAATAAACGACAGAGTGACATATTCGCAATTTATTCTAGAGACTAGCCCAGTACCTGCCGGACGAAGGACACGACCCCGGACGTCTAGGGAAACTAATTATTAGCCCCATTTCTGTTTACAGCAACTTGAGTTTACAAAAAAAATATTTTGTCCAATCTGCGTTTTACATATTGTACTGAGCTTTGTAGTTTAGAAAAGGAGATCCATGTAGGCCCTAGCTTCTTCATAGGCTACATGAGATCATGGACTTTCATTCTTTAAAGGCAACGTACATTATCTATACTCTAATTCTTCTACCCTGTATTTCTCAGAAATGATAAAATGGTAGTTACAAACAAAAGTGTACCTCATCGGTGCTTTGAGTAAGAAATGTTGAGTAAGCCTGTCACTGTGCCACACGTGCTTGTATTAAAACGTATCCATCTGCAGTTTTACAACAGTTATCTATCAAAACTTATCCTTCTGTTCAGAAAGTTTGCCATGCAGATATATTCTCTAATTTAAATATGAAACAAATATTTATTACACTCAGTTAACCCTAGAAATACTTATTAGACTAATAAAAGGGGAAGTAACCACAACAAACTAACTACCCTTTGTAAATACACGGGAGGCAACTCTTACTGTACTATAAAAGGGCGAAAGATTTTTTTTGTAAGTATGATAATAAAATATATTATTAATTTTGAAATTTATTAACACAGATAAATCTTATAAAAACATTATGATATAAAAAAACGTATATTATTACATTTAATTTCCTTTAAATAAATATTTTTAAAAAAATAAACAAAAAAACAAAACCAATTTTGTATTAGACTTTTTTACATCGGGTCGGATTTATGCCATATTTCTTTTACTCTGGCTTCACTACACTCACGGGTAAATCTTTCGCCTTTTACTAAAGATTTCCGTGTAGAGGAGCATATTTATGAGTCTAAATCAAATTTTTCAAGCCCTACCAAAGTAGGGTAATACTGAATATGTAATGGAAAAAAAAAAAAGCCCAATAAAGAGGCCCAAACGATGCAGAGCAGCATTTCAGAGTTTAAAACTGAATTTTTTAGCCTTACGCTATAGGGTTATAAACTTCAAGAATCATGAACGGCACCACACCTGCAGCAAATATAATGTGTGTTTAGGGTTACCAGACACCTACACTCCTAGTGAAAGACATAGGAAAACAAAAAAAGTCAATTATAAAAACAACTCAAAGTGACTTTTCAGGGCAGTTCAATCATTAACTAATTGGAACTCCGCGCAAGATATTTTTCTTCTGACTTAACGTTGCAAAAAAAAAATGTACTTCAGGGAGTCAATGGAAGTCTTTCTTATTCACTGTGTCGATGATGCCCGAGAATGCATAAGAAAAAACAACCCTGCTCTTGAGGATTTATAAGAAACAAATTTCTTTTAAAAAGCTAAATATACGAAACCCTGTTCCTTAGCTATAGAATATGTTGCCTATAGGTAAATCCAGCACAGCGTTGGCCTATCATTTTTTTTTTGTGTGTGTGTATCTGGGTTTGTGTCTTTAAACCACAAGATATAAAGGTTTACTCATATGTTATTACAGTAGATAACAGTGAAAGCCGAACATTTCTACAATGTAGACCAATGTCTGCCGGACGGAGGTCACCCCGCCCCCCCCCCCAAAAAAAAAGAGGATATGGTTGGATATGTTAAGCTCAGAACACGTGAAAACGCTTGACACCCGATTCAGGGGTGGGAGCTTATAGCGCTCACCTAGACCCCACTGTGGGAGCTTACAGCGCTCACCTAGATCCCCAATGTGGGAGCTTATAGCGCTCACCTAGACCCCACTGTGGGAGCTTACAGCGCTCACCTAGATCCCCACTGTGGGAGCTTATAGCGCTCCACTACACCCCCACTGTCGGAGCTTATATCGCTCCACTAGACCCCCACTGTCGGAGCTTACAGCGCTCACCTAGACCCCACTGTGGGAGCTTACAGAGCTTCACTAGACCCCACTGTGGGAGCTTACAGCGCTCACCTAGACCACTCTGTGGGAACTTACAGTGCTCACCTAGACCCCACTGTGGGAGCTTACAGCGCTCCCAGCTTGCTAATATTGGAACACGAACGAATTTTAGTTCGCTTTGAGGGGGGTAGGGCGCCACTGTTAAAAGTTTGACAAACAAGATTGAAATGGATGGAACCACGTCAGTAAATCAGAGGCTGTGTTTCTACTACAATAAGTTAGCCTAGTCTATAAGTTCTCAGGCCTAGCGACTTTTTCAAAACATTTGATCTTTCTGGTAAACTTGAGCATGAAACCTATTTGTTTTCATTCAGTACTTTGTGTGAAGAATGCTAGAAGTCGGCATAGAGTCCATTTTTGTTTCGTATGTTCACTATGCTCTCTGCTGCGACTGTAGTTTGATAAGTGAAAACGCTTTTTCGAAAAAGAAATAAACAGATCCTGGGGACTAAGCAGTCACAGGTTTTACATACACCTATCCTTTAGTCTTTTTTTTTAACCGTTTGTATGTCGCTTATTATCAAAATTAATTGAAATGAATGTCTATGTAGAGCAGAATACAAAAGCTCGAGTCTAATTCTAAGAATTGTTAGCTACGTGCAGGCTGATAAATAAATAAAAATTCGATTTTAACGGTTGAATTAAATAATATGTTTGAGATGTACAAGCGATGGCGGCGATTTGTGAAAACAAAGATGATTTTATTGGTCAAGATGAAGACTCTTCATTCTTTTAACTTTTTCTCTTCGTAATTATTTTCCAAGTTTCGACCGGATTCTTTATTTTGCTCAGTAGCATTTCACTCCCCTGGTATGATAAAGCTTCAATAACTTTTCTATTTGTTATCAGAAAATGTTTTATTTGGTATCGAATTCAAGAATTAAAGAGGGTGCATGCTCTTTTGAAATAAGACAAAGTAAAGTGTATTAAAACTTAACTTTAATTTAATTTAGTCAATGGTATCGTCAATTAGAACAAGACTTAAGGCCTGATGACATGATCTTGATGAAAAACAAAACATGTACACTTCACTATATAGGAACAATTCATTTCATCATTAGATTTTGTGAATAGTAGATTTTTCTTTTATACATTTTCTTTTTGATGAATCGAATGAATATTCTTTCATTAAGATTGTGCAGTCTCTCATTGTTAGATATCTATTAGGTAAATAGCCTGTCAGTAGCGTTAAAAACGAAATTCTTACAAATATACCTCATTTCAATCATCTAGCAAAGGGGAGTGGAAGATCCACATATTTAATTCATATACTTGAGAACTAATAATGTAGCAAATAATTGATCAATAAAGACTCCCACATTTTTTACTCATCACATCAATGATGCAGTCATACATGCACTCTCTCTCTCTCTCTCTCCATCCATATCCACACCCCCCCTCTCTCTCTCTGTATATTTATGTTTATGTACACATGTGTAAGGTGTCAGTCCTGTTATTGAAGGTGTAAATAAAACCTTAAACACCTGTATGTCACGTTGCTCGTCAAGTCGATTGGTTTGTTAGACTACGTTGAAAGTGTTTATTCAGTGGATAATTATATAAGTACATTATAACTACAGCAGCCACGCGAATATTTACTTAGTACAAGCAATGCATGAGAAATCAATTTGGTTTCTACATAGTTGAGACACAATGACATAAATGAAAGTTTCAAGTTTCAAGCAACCCTTAAAAGAGAAACATTCTAAATTGTAACTATTGTGAAAAACTGGGTCCATCTTATCAAAAACAGTAAATATACACATTTTACTTTTTTGAAAATAATTTTTAATTTCCAGAAAGTTTCACAGAACAAACGTAACATTTCAAAATAATTTTATAAAAAAACGAACTGTCGTGATCTGTTTTGGAGAGTAGTGTTGTCTCTCAAATTAAGAAGTCCTTACTTTCAAACACAAATGTTATTGTCACATTGAGTGAGATCTAAAATAAATGGTTACAATTATTTATATTAAATATTTATATCAAATCTAAAATATTAGCAGGCCTATAACAATTATTAAAATAGAGAAATGGAATTACAGTAATGTACTTATATCTTTGGACTTGTAATCGTGTTTTTGTATTTTTTACTGTTTGTAAGTCGGCGTGCCTGTTACCCCTTTGTAAATTGTATTGATGTTTTCAAGGCATTGCTCTAATTCTGATTATCATAAATACATAAAGATGATAAAGTGTGGGTTAAACATAAATTAGACTCATTTCCTCGGTCACGGAGCATAAATGTAGATAATTTTTTATCTCCTCTTCTTCCTCATTCTCAATATTATGTTGGAGCATTTAGATGACTAGACCAATATATGAGATGAACTGTTGGAGTGTTCAGATGACTAGACCAATATATGAAATGAACTGTTGGAGTGTTTAGATGACTAGACCAATATATGAGATGAACTGTTGGAGCATTTAGATGACTAGACCAATATATGAGATGAACTGTTGGAGTGTTCAGATGACTAGACCAATATAGCCTATGAGATGAACTGTTGGAGTGTTTAGATGACTAGACCAATATATGAGATGAACTGTTGGAGTGTTTAGATGACTAGACCAATATATGAAAACAGCACACTTTTTTTCCTTGGCACAGTCTGCAAAAGAGCTCACAGCTCAGCAGCAAAAAAGCTGGCTAAAGAAGAAGAAGAAGAATCAATATATGAGATGAACTGTTGGAGTGTTTAGATGACTAGACCAATATATGAGATGAACTGTTGGAGTGTTTAGATGACTAGACCAATATATGAGATGAACTGCGCAGTGGTTTCCAAATCAGGCAGCTCTCCATATAGTTTTCTTTCTATAGTGGTGTTTTGAGGCCAGTGTCCTTTTCGGGCCTCTTGGTAATGAATGCAGTTTTGAAGGACATGGTCAGCAATCTCAGGTGACACTCCACATGGGCAGATTTCACTAATTCCAATTCTTAGCTTTCGGAACTTAAGTTGTCTCATTCTGTTGTGTCTGGTTCTGAGGCGAACGATAAGACGTTGATCTTGTCGGGAAAGCTTATAATAGGCGTCGTCTTTCTTGTGATTCGGAAGATTTTAGAGGAAAAATGTCAGAAAAAGAAGCAAAATATAAAAATACTTTTTTTTAAAGTTTATATTGAAGGAAGGGAGAGCATCGTACAATCCCGCTCAATATTGTAAGACTTATCTCTCCTTTTACTATATCAAATCAATATTAATTACCACTAATTGATTAACTTATTGATAGTTCTGATGCTAATGTCCAGGCTTTCATCTCGTTTCTATTAGGTAAACCATAGTCGCTCTATGGCTGAAGGAAGCCAACGTTAAGAATAATTTCAATGTGTCGTCATACATTATACATAGAGTCATCGGGCTGGAAGTGAAAGCAAACAATGAAAGAACTACAAACTGAATATCTTCTCATTCGTCCAACAGATGTGCTCACCATTTCATAGATGAAATATTCACGTCTCTTTTATATTTCAATCTAAAATGCTATATATTTACCACCCGAGGCAAAAAAAAATTTTTGGGGTGGGGGTGAGTAGAAAATCCCTGCGTATATTGCAAGCTGTCACTAACTATAAATTATCAGCACTTTACATTTTTATAGATTTAACTGTCCATGCAAAAGTAATATAAAAGTCAATATGTTCTAGAAACATTTAATAACAGAAGACTTGGCCAGAGGTTATTAAAAAAAAAAAAACCAGCAGTGATACCAACATATCCCCCTCTCCACCATTATCAGGTAGATGAGAAGACAACTTTCCCCTCTCTCTCTCGCTGTTGGTTGTACATTGGCTTGCACTGTAAAAGCGATGTGTTCATGTGTCTAGCGACATCTAAACTAATCTCAAGAAGAGTTTCTCTAAATTTAAATACATGTAAGATCAAAGACTTTGGCGACTGATCTAGATCTACAGCTTTAAAAAAATAAAATGCGAGGTTTTAGGATTTTACAATGACTCAACTGAATGAACATCTTGGCCGTCTTACATGTGTACACTTAACGGATTATGCGACTCAATTGTAAACACGTAATCAAACAAGCCTAATCAAACAAATAATTAGCTTTGACTTCGTGTACAAAGATGAAGTAGGTGATTGTTCAAAATTTCAAGCTGCTATCTATCATGGTTACAAAGTTATGAACAGCTAAAGACACATTAATTCATTTTTCGAACACAGTTTTTAAGACACTTTCTTTATTCCAGTTTCATGCACATAAAACGCCGTCACTCCTCTGCTTTATGACACAGAAAGATAATTTTAGTGTTTTTGTAATCTACATAATAATTAGTTATATATTAATTAAACATTTTTAAATGCTTTATGATCATCGATGATTTTGTACCAATCTATAAAACATTTAGAACATTAATTAACTATTTCTCTCCGTAATTATTTTACACGTTTCGATGAATAATAAATTTTGCTCATTTGTGTTACATTAACCTGTTATTATTAAACTTCAATAACTTGTTTGTATGTAATCAGGAAATGTTACATTAGGTATATAATTATAGAAGAATGCATGCTCTTTTTATATAACACTAATTAACGTTTCTAAAACCAAAAATTAATTTAATTTTAAAAGGGTTAAATCAACGCTGGTATCGTCAGTTAGGAGAGAAAGAGTTAAATAATTACGGTTCATATCGTAGATAAAGTGGTAACATTTTAGTTTTAGATTTCATTATTTCGTATATCAGTAAGACTAAGACTGTTTGATGGATCCTTTTGATTACAATGAATATTTTTCTAAAAAAAAAACAGAAACAGTTACGTTAATAGAACAGACCAGACTACACTCAGACGTCTTAAATCTTTTCACGTTTCTTAATCAAAGAGTAGCCTAATACAGTCTGACCGAGTAAGGAACGAACGAGTTTTTGTACCGTTCGGTTTTTGTCTGATTGACAGAAGTCGCCCACTTCGCGACGACTTGACGTAGTCATGATGGAGCCGGAGCGGTTGACTCTTGTCTTCCAAGATTTTTCCAATTTTGCTGAGACATTTTTGTTAAAAAAGTTCGAGCGTGTGGATTTTTGATGCTCTTTTTATAAGGTTGTCTAAGCGGTGCAACATTTTAGATGAAACGTTGCCTTGCCAACAAGTTATTCAACGTTAGCGAAATTGTCGCACAGTAAAAATTATCCAAGATTTATGTAGTTTAAAGCTGTTAAGTTTGCTGCTGTTCGATTTTCTTTGCCAGAGTTTTCAGATGGTCTTCCCACGAAAGCTTGTCAACAACGACACTCAGATGTTTGTATTTCACTTGTTGTATCTGTCTATTGTTTATCTGCAGTTCGTGTATCAGTTGTTTGTTACTTCTGAAATCTATTAGGAGTCAGAGGTGGACTGGCTATGTTGGCTCCAGGAAAATGTCCGTGGGGCGTGGGCCAATACCAAAATGGCCAGTTGGGTCATCAAATTGGCCACTTTGAATGACAATAAGTACCGTAAATGTGATTGGCGTTCTTTTACCTTTCATAAATACATGTAATACTAAGCACATACTCTCGTGATAATCGAATCATATAGATCTATAGGTTAAGTACGCTCGAACTTGGCTTGTCTTGGCTACCTATGAAGGTTCGAAGTTCGACACCCGACTCTAGCAGAGTTGTGTTTACTGAGCACCTAAAGGCAGCACGGAAAACCTTCTCCCAGATACCCCTTCCCAATGGTCCACAAATAAGATTGGACCATAGCGCTCTGAGCATGATATAAGCATTAAAGTAGCGCTATATAAAAGCTATAATTATATTTATTATATATTATTATATCCATATACCAAGCTACTGGTGATTTACATTCCACTATATACATTGTATACACAAAACGATTTTAACAAACAATTAGGTTTATATTTTGTATTGTTGTAACCCTATTGGCAACGCGATAGGGTTAACTAGTGTGATCAGCTGACTTATGTGACAAAGGCCAGAAAGACAGTTTAGTGTGCTATGTCGAAGGGCAAGGGACAGTACTGGTATGAACGTTGCACGTGAATGTGACCCGGGTTATGGTCATCTGATCATAACCTGCGTGGAGCAGAGATACAGAGTGTGTACGGCAGTGCAGTTCAAGACAGGACAGCGAGTAAACCGGGACTGTTAGTCTGCCATGAAGTCGGTCCTAGTGGAGTCCTCAAGTGAATGTACGAGTCCAGGAAGAGATAGATAGTTTATTAGTTTAGTAGGGTGATGTACAGTATAGCATTTTTAGTGTTGATGTATTGCCAATTGTGTCATATTGGCTGTTTTAATTGACCATTATTAAAGCACCAGATTATTTGGTTCTTGATGTGTTGTGTTTAGCAGTGTTTACAGAAGGCCTGATTAGGAGGGAACGTAACAGTATAGTCCTGTAGAAGTTAAATGGAAATAAATACAGTGGTGAATCTATAAGACGATAAGCTTATAAATTGGAAACGAATTTCCCGTTATACAGTAATCTATAGATCCACTGTTACCAATAGGAACTCAAACTAGCGTGTCCAGTCAAATAATGTGCATTATATTATTGGGTTGGTTCGTCACAAGATCCAAACTCTTTCAAAAATCACAATATTTTATGTAGTTAGTGAAAGAGAAAGGTGTGGAGAAGTGATTATCAAAAATGTAATTATTATGAGGGCAGGCAGGGCCGCCGCTACCTATTGAGCAATGTGTGCATTGCACGCAGGCGGCCGAATCACTCCAAGGTTCCTTTTTTTTAAATTAATTTTTGGTTTAATAATAAAAAATTACTTAAATATTTTATATAAATTCTAAAGATTCCATTATCCTTTGAAAACTTTGGAGTAAAAACAATATTCATGCAATAAGAAGTTATTTTGGAAACTTCACACAAAATAATGCATAGGCCTATCTATAAAAATAGAGCATCGCGCGAATGATTCCTACGGGTTTTTCCAAAGGCGCCGACTCAATTCTGGCTTTGAATTTTCGCGGCTGTTTGTAATATTTATTTCGAGTCGAATAGCCCGCCTTGTAAGTAGATCTAGTAATTAAAAGTCAATTTTAAAAACACTTTCTCCTTTTTAAATGGCTTATTTTAGAGTTTAGAGTATAATATTTTGGGCCGATTATAGAGTCTAGATGTAGATCTACATATTTAAGTTTGTGTTCTAGTTAGAAAGTCATTTTCATTATGTTCTCTTTGTATTAAAATCCATTAAAACGGTATCTATTTTATAAATATTTAATATTAGGTAAATAGGTCTACTTAATAATGAATTATATATGACAGTAGGCCTATTCAAATTTTCTTTAAGTGTTTTATTTTTTTTAAATTGTGCAAGTATTCTGCATTGGGTTATTATTTCTATTATCCTGTTTTACATTATTGATCATCTGTATTTTAATGAAGCGTTTCTCAAAGTTTGGTTCCCCCTTGAGGAGGGGCTGTGGCGGCGCAATAGTGTGTGTGTGTTTCCTAGGCGACGGTAAGAAGGGGTTTAGCGCTTGATTGGTGATTATGCATTGAGGATGATGAAATTAGCGTAGGCCCAATGCAAGAGCGAAGCGGCATTCGATCTTGAGACATGAAAGTGTAAAGACGTTGTTTTGTTGTGAGCTATATTTGGTTTAAATATCAGTTTATTTCATTACTATTACATCTCTATCGTATCTCAAGTTAAATCTGTGAATACCGGTATGTAAATTGTAATAACAGTTATATTGAGTTTTTGTTCAATAAGAAGTTTGTTCAAGTTATTTAAAACTCCTACATTGGTTCAGTTGTAGGCCTACTAGCTGTTTGGAGCGACAAGCCTACGACCAACCAACAGCAAGAGGAGGGGGCGGCGGAAAAAAAAATTCTGTGTAATTTATCTAAATAATTGTAAATTAACAATGTTTTAAAAATTAAAATATCTTCAGTAGGAGACGTCTTTTCATCTTCTAATAGGACCTTGTCAAATTTAGACCTTTTTTTTTTTTTTTGCGAGAGGCGTACCGGGGTACGCAACAATGGTCTCAGAATGGTCGAATTTATTCTGACTATTGCACTTCATTATCGCATATAAAAATTAACAAAAGAGTCTTTAGCCCCACACTTGGGGCAATAATACCCCCCTTCCCCAAAACCAAAGAGGCTTCTTACCCCAAAATGAAATTGAATAAAAACAAAGAACCTTTTTTCTTGTCACAGATGCATCTATATTATTTATTTTTGTAGGCCTATATATTTTAGAATATTTTATGTATGTAAACAAAATTTACATTTTAAAAAATTTTACATTGTTTTAAATAAGATAAATAAATGATAACTAGACTGAAGCTTTTTTTTTAAACCGTTACACAAAAATTTAAACGTAAATGAATAAATATTAACAAACAAATTTTTTAAAATATGATTTAATGAATTGCTTAATATATTTTCAGTATAAAGGTCCTCACAGCTGATGCAAAAACCAATAAAGTGTTCTTCTAAACCTCGGCAATCATTAAGAAACCAAAGTTGGCAATTTTGCCTTTCCTTTCCATTGCGTCTGCAGTCTTTTTTTTACTTGTACTATGTCTAGTTGCTTGACATGTCCATTAAGTTCAGAATATTTTTTTGAACAAGATGCTGTTGGTGGACCTGTTGAATGAATGAGTTGATGTGACCGTGCACAATCAGATAAATCATTATACTGACAGCTAGCATCACTTGAATTTGAATATTAATATGATTAAGTTAAGGACTCATCCAGTTCAATTGGATAAAGATAAATCTTCATCGGTAAAACTGTCTGCATCCACTAGCTACAAACCTGTGCAAGCAAAAACTTTGCCTATTTTTGGAAGAATTCACGAATGCCTTGTTAAAAATCTACCACATCAAAACTTGTAATTAGATCTCTAGCTCTCCATCTTATTGTGTCAGCTCAACCCGAAGAAGTGTAGGACGACTCCAAAGAAAAGAAGTTCTATGCCCAGTGGTTGCAGTGAGGACGAAATGGATCAAGTTCTATGCCCAGTGGTTGCAGTGAGGACGAAATGTTATTAGATCAAGTTCTATGCCCAGTGGTTGCAGTGAGGACGAAATGTTATTAGATCAAGTTCTATGCCCAGTGGTTGCAGTGAGGACGAAATGGATCAAGTTCTATGCCCAGTGGTTGCAGTGAGGACGAAATGGATCAAGTTCTATGCCCAGTGGTTGCAGTGAGGACGAAATGTTATTAGATCAAGTTCTATGCCCAGTGGTTGCAGTGAGGACGAAATGTTATTAGATCAAGTTCTATGCCGTGTTCTCGAGCAAAGTTAGCATACAAGTTTTAGGACTAAAATGTCCATCTAATGATACTAATCAAATAATGTGCTTATCATTAGAATTATCGTTGGCAACAAAATGTTACACCTTTTTTATGAACGAACATAGAAGTTGTAATAGTAGGCTAGTAGAGACGGCTAGTAGAGACTAACAAACACTTTCTCGTCTGTTTAAATGCTCTTTATTCAAGTTAGATCGTCCATATATATAGGCCTAAAAGGAATTCAATTATCCCTCTTTTTGTTAATTAGCCCATTCTTTCAACATGCCAGCAATGTGGGTTACTGGGTTACAATAACAGGACGGGGCTGACAAGACAATAACATTTACTATCACAGAAGTCCTTTCATTTTTCAACAGGTCTATATATATTTTAGTCAGATCAATTGTTTTTTTCAGTCAGGGTTAAACCTAAATGTCTATTACTGAAACTAAAAAAAGAAAAAAAAAATTCTAATGACAAAAAGATTCAACCATCTGGACTCCTATGTACCGAGTGCAACATGACCCATCAAATACGTACATATAGACATAAAGGGGGATAACATATATATATATATATATATATATATATATATATATTAAGCAGTTATAGTTCTGACATAGAAAACAAAACATGTTCTGATATATGTTTTAAAAAGATGATTTACCCGTATCTAAAATAACACTAGCTATGCTTACAAGTTTTCAACTCTTTAGCCTAAGCACAAAACTCTACTCACACTCATGATGAATATTTTCATAGCCACAACAAGTTGCTTGATATATAGTAGAGACATAAATAACGGTGTCATTTCATCGTTGGGGGAGGGAAAGGAGCATGCACTTGCAGATTTTAAAATGTCCCTTAATTACAATGTAATACTGCATTTGTAAAATGAATTGTTTCAAGATAGATTTAGTGTCTGTGAATATTTATATATACAGGTACTAAACATTAAAGGCCCGCTTGTGTTCTATAATTACATGTGCATAGACATAGAATGATTGCACTCTATACAGATATAGTCTATGTATTAGATCTGCCTTATATTGAATAAGCAATTTCTCTTTCTCATAGCATCTATCAATAAGATCTGCCTTATATTGAATAAGCAAATTCATATTCCCATAGCATCTATCAAGATCTGCCTTATATTGAATAAGCAAATTCATATTCCCATAGCATCTATCAAGATCTGCCTTATATTGAATAAGCACATTTACATTCTCATAGCATCTATCAACCAGATCTGCCTTATATTGAATAAGCAAGTTCACTTTCTCATGGCATCTATCAATAACCGCATGCATCAGGGCAGTGAAACCTCTCTGATCTTGAGCACCCAGGTTAGCGCCCTTGTCTAACAGCAACTTAATGATGAAACAGGCCCCTGCTACTGTGTAATTAAGCATACGAGGCTGTCTGCATGCTGCTACAATAAGTGCAGTCATGCCACTGAAGCTTTGAAGTTCTAAATTTGCATTGCAGTCAATGAGGAATTTCAATTTCTCATAGCTCCCTGTAATAACTGCATGCATCAAGGGAGTATAACCGCCTTGGTCTTGGACATTTACATTAGCACCTTTAGCTACAAGCAACCGCATAATGTTGACATTGGAGCATTTGGGCAGCCACCAAGAGTGGCGTATCCCCCATTTGATTCCTACTATTTACATTTGCTCCACTGTCAATCAACAAAGCAATTTTATTATAGTCAGACGATGAATATGGTAATGTCTGTAAAAGAACAGATGAGCCATGTTCATCTTCTATGTTTATATCAGCACCATTTTGGATTAATAATTCTAGAATGATTGTCGGGCTGTGCCTTGCAGCTAAAATCAAAGCACTTTCTCCTTTATTGTTTGTTATGTTAGTATCTGCACCAAAGTCCAAAAGAAGTTTGATTTCGATATCATCACATTGAGAGCTTATCTGAAAAGCTTTTGTTTGGGCCAGATAGATCTACATCACTACATCCTTTGTGGCTTTCCATCCAGCGATTGGCTGAGACATTGTAAGGGATTATATTGTTTCTTGTATATGTTATTCCAATTTGTTGTAGTTTGTATGTACAGTTTTGCTCTCAAGTTTAATATCATTATGGTAACAAAATGTTACCCCTTTTCATAAACGAGCACTAATAAAGTCCTTTCATTTTTCTATAGGTACCGTATATATATATATATATTGGTCATTGTAAAAGCCGAAATGTCTATCAATGAAAATGTAAAATAGATTTTTTTTAAAATCAGAAAAGAAGTTGATTATTCAACTATGTCGTTACCAACTTACCCCGTAGAAAAGGGACATAACTCATCAAACAAATGAATTAAACTAAAAAACTGTTAGAAAAATAATCTTTTTCTGCCCTGTAGCAATTCTCATTTTCAACACTTTAGGAGGCTTTTAACTAAGTTAAGTGATCTTCTTTAAGTTTTTTTTTTTCTTTAGAAGCTTTTGTAGTTTTGACTTAGAAAACAAAATATGTTCTGATTTTTGAAAGAAAAGTTTATTACCCGTACCTAGACAACACTAGATTTGCTTACAACAAAACCTGTAACTCTACTAGAAATCAGAACTGTTGTCAGTGTAATACAAGTAACTTGATGCACTCTATGTTGGTTTGGCATGCACGTAGAGATTTTAAAATATGACTTAATAACAATGCAATACTGTATCTGTAAAATGAATAATAAAACAATGTTTTAACATTTATCTATATAGCATAGAAAATAAACATTTAAGGCCTGCTTGTGCCCCTTGTAAAACAAGCTTTAAGAAAAAAAATAGAGGGTGGTTATTTATTTAAATTTGCATAGACATGGAATAATTGCAATCCATACACATGTATTCTCTCTATAAACCTGAAAATGTAAACACTTATGCCGACTCTAATAACAGTAAATAACTTTAATATTGTAGTCAAGATTCACTCTGGCATTATGAAACATATCGAGGTACTGGTTTTGGAATTGAGGGAAGCATGCACTAAAATGAGGTTACAAAATTTTTACATAAATTACATTACAATAACAATATATTTGTAAAATGAATCTTTCACTCTATAGAAAATATAAACATTTAAGGCCTATATTTGTTTTCTATTACCAGGCTTTAAGAGGAAAAAAAAAGGGAGAAACAATTTTTTTAAAATCAAGTTTGCATAGACAAAGAAATTGTTGACTGAAAAATGTATAGAACACACTGGCCAATAATGTGTGAATTTCTACGTCATATTAATAAAACCAAAAAAAAAAAGTAACATTTTGTAGGTAATATTTTGTACATAAAGGATATGCAATATTCACATCCTATTCACTCACTCTAAAAATGTCTAACTAGCATCAGCTCTTAATGCTGCAATACACTCTCACTGTCTAAAATCAACTATGTAATCAATGCCTATAACTATCATCAGCTATGAATGCTGCAGTACACTCACACTGTCTAAAAATAATTATGGATTTAATGACAAACAAACATCTTCTCTGAATTCTACTGTCCATCCGATTCCCTTCATGTACATTATTTCACTCATCACAACAGCATTGATTTAACAATGTGTCATCAGCACTAAACAACTTTAACTTTTGTGACTATTGACATTCTAAATATCTTAGTTTTGAAATGAATTAACATTCCATTATATTGTAAAGAGCTGAGACCAACTTACTTGGCACTCTACACATGAGGTTACTGTGTAACATGAAACTTTTAGTGCATTTCTTTTCAACTAGAGGTGCATAATATAGTAAAAGAACCCATTAAACAAATGCTACAAATGTAAAGTATGCACACAAGGAATAGTTTTGTATGCTTGTATGTAGGGAAGGATTTACAGCAGCCCAAAATATGCAGCTGCTCACAGCTGACCAAACAAAAAGGCAAGGGGGATTTTCCAAAAGTTTAAAAATCTAAAAACTTTTTAAAAATATGCACACTTAATATTCAAAAAAAAAAAGAGGAAGAAAAATGATATTCAATCTATAATTACTTTTGTCATTGTTTAGAACTGAGATAATTTTAGGTCTACTAAAAAGGATAAGGGCACCTCCACAAAAATCTGCCCATGGCCTTTTGTTATTTAAATCTGGCCCGGCTTACATATGAAATAATGAATAATAAAAATATAAATTATTATTGCAATAAGGCAGCATGATTTGATATAGAGGTGATTGGCAAATAAGCAGAATGTAAACATATGGTACTAAATCAATAAATTTTAATGTCAATCTTTCTCTTTACACATTAATGTATTTCTCTTATTGTAAAATTAACCTTATATTTAATCTAAAGTAAAGTAAGTAAAAGTTCCCCCTTTCAGACCTTGTGGTCTATAGGCCAGATGATGTAAAGGTCATCTGTTTCTGTAGCCTACAGTTAACAAGGGTGTCGTGTGACCAGCACAACAACCAACCGCCTTTACTTTTCCACAACTAATGTCAGGTACCCATTAGAGCTGGGTGGACTCAGAGCTGCCCAAAGATCCCGAAATTAAAAATCCCTTCACTAGGATTCAAACCAGGGACCCCCAGTTCAAAACCAAGTGCTGTACCTCTCAGCCACTGCACCTCCCATTTAATCTAAAGCCTAATTAAAATGATTGCATTAATCCCCAAACCACAGGGGAAGATGTAGCGCTTAGCAGCTACAGAAAAAAATATATATTAATACCAAATTAACATATACATAATGTTTCAATGAAAGTCTTTTTTAAAAAATGCTAATTTACAGCATATATAATAGATTAAATATAGATTAAATACATAGCAACTAATTGAATGCACTAATCTGCAATGTCAAGACCTAAAAGTCCCTGTTGAGTATAATTTTGAAAGTCAACCCTTTGAGTATATTCTTTGACTTTGTTATCAGGAACACAAGGTTTGTGTGTAAGGAAAAGGAGAGAGTTCTTTATCACAGTTGGGATAGGTAAAGAATCAATTCTAGATTTTCTGTCTAGGCCATTTCCAACAGCTGTTGATACCGCCAGAAAACTTAAACAAGATAAACTGAATGGTATATTTGGAACGATTGCACTCAGTGCAGATGTATTCTCTCTGTAAACCCGATAATGTAGGCCCTTATTCTGACTCAAGCTGACATCACTCTTGTGAAGGTACAAACATTTTAGAAAACAGGAAACTAGGTTGTTGTTTTTGGCAAACATAGCTGTTAACAAAGGGGAGACAATCTCAATATTATCACAGAAAGTATAATGAGAAGGAATAGTGCATATATCTCTCAAAGCTGCCAATGAAATAGCTGTGGGTGCTGCCCCAGTATTTATAAACAGGTCAATTAGTTCAGGCTCATCATAAAAAACAATAAGTTTATGAAAAAGTAATGCATTGTTAGGATTTTGCAAGTCTACTTTAGCACCAGCTGCCAATAATAACTTGAAACATATTAGCCAATTTGTAGGGAGTGTGTGGGGTGACCAGCTATAAAGATGAGGCAATAACAATCTGATAACACTGTCACCATTGTCATTTTCAATATTAACACTGGCACCTGCATCCAACAAAGCTTCCAAAATTGCAGTATTTCCCTGAGAGGTTGCAAGTAAAACTGCAGTATGGCCTCCAAAGCTTTTAATATTTAGATCTGCTTTATATTGAATTAACACATTCACTTTCTCATAGCATCTATCAATAACTGCATGCATCAGAGCAGTGAAACCTCTCTGATCTTGAGCATTCAGGTTAGCGCCCTTGTCTAACAGCAACTTAATGATGAAACAGGCCCCTGCTACTGTGTAATTAAGCATACGAGGCTGTCTGCATGCTGCTACAATAAGTGCAGTCATGCCACTGAAGCTTTGAAGTTCTAAATTTGCATTGCAGTCAATGAGGAATTTCAATTTCTCATAGCTCCCTGTAATAACTGCATGCATCAAGGGAGTATAACCTCCTTGGTCTTGGACATTTACATTAGCACCTTTAGCTACAAGCAACCGCATAATATTGACATTGGAGCATTGGGCAGCCACCAAGAGTGGCGTATCCCCCATTTGATTCCTACTATTTACATTTGCTCCACTGTCAATCAACAAAGCTATTTTATTATAGTCAGACGATGAATATGGTAATGTCTGTAAAAGAACAGATGAGCCATGTTCATCTTCTATGTTTATATCAGCACCAATTTGGATTAATAATTCTAGAATGATTGTCGGGCTGTGCCTTGCAGCTAAAATCAAAGCACTTTCTCCTTTATTGTTTGTTATGTTAGTATCTGCACCAAAGTCCAAAAGAAGTTTGATTTTGCTATGATCGCATTGAGAGCTTATGGCCAACATAAGCACAGTGGAGGCATCTGAAAATCGTGTGTTTGGGTCTGCTCCATATTTCAAGCACAGCTCCATATTCTTTGGATCCCCAGACAGTGCCTGCTTCAATGGAGAGTTGGCTATCTGGTTGACGAAGGCTCCCCTGCTTAACAGTAAACTGACAGACTCTGTCTTGTCATTACTGAGTGCCACATTTAAAGCAGATAGGTGACCATTTGCAGTTGACATGTAGTTCACATCTGCACCATTTTCTAATAAAATATTCATGACATGCAATTTTTCTTTTTGGGCAGCAACCATGAGTGCTGTGTAACCTTTGGAATTCACTGCATTGAGATCTGCTCCTTCTTTGATTAAAATTTCCAAGGCTTGGCAATCATCCAGCTTTACAGCCTTAATTAATGGGCAAGAACCAGACTTTGTTTTTAAATTCACATCAGCTCCATAACTGATAAGAAGGTTCACTAGCTTGACATTGCCCAGTGCTAAGGCTAGAGGGATTGCTTTGTTATTTCCTATGTGGTTAACTTCTGCCCCATTCTCCAATAGAAACTCGGCTAACTTCAAGTCATTTTCCTTACATGCTGACAAGAAAGTTTTATTTAGAACATTTTTAGAAACAACTAAGTTACCTTTATCTAGCATTTTATACCATTTCATATTAACAGTCAGACTAAAGGCTGCATCATTGATTTCAGCCCCATTTTTAATCAGCAATTCAAAACAAGTTTTATTCCACTGTCTTAAAGAAAACATCAAGGCTGTTTCCCCATTATTGTTCTTAAAATTGACATTCGCTTTGTTGTCTATTAGGAATTCAGTTATTCCAGTAGGGTACTGGCTGGCCCACATTAAGGGAGTAAGTTTAGAAGTTGTCTGAGAATTAACATCTGCCCCTTCTTTTACGAGCAGCTTAACTGCTTGCAAACAACCTGCTTTGCATGCCAAGAAAAGAGGTGTCAAATTATCTACAGGTGAGCCCTCATTAACATCAGCTCCAGCTTTTAGTAACATGCTAATGATTTCCATGTTCACATTCTTCCCTTTCAAGGAAACCATTAGCGGGGAAAAGCCACTGTCATCTAATGTATTAACTTCTTCTTTACCCAGAGTGTAAAGGACAGATCTAATCAGTGCTACACTATTTTGTTTAATAGCTAAAAATAATGGATTGACTAGTTTAACTCTACATGATTCAAATATGCTAAAAAGCTCCCCTAACCTTAAATCCTTGGCAATATCATATGCTGTCCTACCATTTGTGTCTTTTAACCCTAATAGGATTTCTTTATGAGACAATAAAAGTTTCATAGCACTAAAGTCATGTTGTTCAATGGCAATCATAAGAGCTGTTTTACCCAGATAGTTCTGCAAGTTCACATTGGCAACACTTTCATCACATAGCAGATATTCAATGAGAGGCAAAGAGCAAGCACTTCTTACACCCAGCATGAGAGCTGTGTCACCATTCAAATTTTGTTCATTAACTTTGGCACCATTTCTGACAAGTATCTTTACCAAATCGAAAAAGCCATGTTGTGCTGCTATGTGCAGGGCAGTATTGCCTAAAATATTGGTACTGTTGATATCAGCACCATTCTCAATAAAAATTTGCACTATTCTTTTGTTGCCAAGCTCTGCTGATTTTAGAAAAGCAGCTGCTATATCCAGGTTCCTTTGAATAAAATTCCATTTCTCTATAAGTTCATTGATATTTCCATTTAAGACAAGCTCTAACAGGTCTGATTCCAAGGATACACTTTTGATTTCTCCATTTAGCTGGTCAGGTTTTAAGTCACATAAATGTTTTCTGTGATCCTCACTGGCTGCCATGTCTGTTAGAATCTGAAACAAATAAACATAATGTCCTCATCTACAATTTTAACATAATGAAGAAAAAAAAAGCAATCCGTACACATGAAATAATTATGAAATATATAATAAATGAAGTTTCTTTTTGAAAATATTTCAAATATAGAGTTAACAAGTTAACTAAAGTTGTGTAAAGTTCAACCTTGTGAAAACTAAAGCTAATGAAAACATTAGATATCATTTAATATATATAAAGCTGGTAACAAGAAGAGATCTAGGTATTTAGTATTAAGGAAGTAGAACCGTGTCAATGAGACCACATTCCAAACATCTAGAACCTAAAAAAACTTGATACCATATGCGAGACTAGACATAACTTTCATCTACATTCATTTTACACCAACAAGTTATAGGTATAGAATGGCTAAGTATTGATTAAACAGGTTCAATTATTTTAACAAATGAATGAAATGCACAAAAAATTTTTCATTAGACATAACTGATACCTTTTTACATCAACTATCAAATTTGACATCTTATTATTTCAAAAGGCATTATTTTTCCTCTGCCAAGACTCTGAAATATCATCAGTCTTCTTGTTTGTTCTGGTAAAAAAAATTAAGCACAAAGGAAATAAATTATTCACAACATTGCTTTTTATTGAATAGCATGTACATTTAAATTTTTTTTTTTTCAAACCCTAGAGTTCTATACATTCTTTCACTACACCTATTAATAAATAGAAGATTATAAACAATTCAAACAATTTTTTTAAATTAAAAATTTTCTGATTCAATTTTTGAATTAAATTGTCACATCATTAATGCTACAATTTGTATTATTTTAATAAAAAGCTTTTAAATGTCAAAATTATGTGTTAAGATTAAGAAGAGTGTGATGTGACTAGCTGCATAACTTTTCCCAATTAGTATTAGACATATGGAAGTTCCCTTTTCAGACTTTGTGATAAGGTAGATAATGTAATGCTTGTCTGTTTTTAAGGATGATAGTTAACAAGTGTGTTATGTAGCCAGCACAGCAACTAACTGCTTTTACTTTCCACTAAAAAGAAAAGTCCAGCTCCATTAGACTCAAGTTTATAATTATGTAAGGGTCATGAAAGGTCAATATTTTGTTGTTCAAAAGCTTCTTCTAATAATTAAGCACAATTGAGTGCTTGCTTGAACCAGACCCTGATTTGGCACGCAGGAATACATTTTTTTTTAAAAATATATCACAATGTTTGGATTTCCTAATCAAAGCAAATAGCATTAAGTAATTGGTTGAAGCCTATTGGTATAGGAGAAGAAGCAACCAAATTGGTCAAGGACAAATACTTAAATATAATTCAACTCAACACTAACTAGTACAAGGAAAGATTTTTGTAATAAATCTAAAGGAAGCAGATAATTTACAGTCCTTTATAATTCAAGTTTTTTAAGCACCTGTATTAATTGGATGCACAAGCTTATTTTTTTAAATCAAGGATTGTCAGATTCTTGGTATTAACCAAATCTGAAAATATTAAAGACATTCTTAATAGGTAATTGCTGAAACTACTGTAATCTTTCAACAAAATTGTATGCTCAGAGTGAGGTTCAGCACAGAATCACAAAAAAAAAAAGGTTTCTGTATTGGCTAACAAGAAAGAATTACGGAAGGACATTTATTCTTTTTCAGACTGGATTGTTCAAGAAATAATCACCTGGTTTGAGAAACTTTATGATGTGGTAGATAAATATAAATTTTCTTCTCTTGGCTACTACTTTAACAGTCCAAGGTGAGGCCTGTAAGAGGTGGAAAGCTTCAACTATCTTGGCATTATCCTAGACAACCATGGAGGAACAAATGCAGATACCAGAATCCACATTGGTAAAGCTCAAACAGTTTCCCATCTGCTGAAGAACACCTGGAGATCCAGGGAAATAAGCACCACCACCAAGATCAGGCTCTTCAACACCATCGTTAAGCAAATACTGCTTTATGGAGCAGAAATCTGGAGAACCAGTCATGGAAAAAATTCTAGATATTCATCAATGCCTATCTCAAGAAGATTCATATGATCCACTGGCCAGATAAGATCTCAAAAGATGAACTGTGGCAAAGAACAAAGCAAGTGCCCATTGAAGTAAATATCTTTCAGAGAGAGATGGATAGGCTACACTCTTCACAAGCCTGCATCCAACATTACAAGACAAGCCCATCAGAAAGGAAGTTTGGTGAGATTCTCAACTGAATCAGTTAAATGGCTATATTCAAGAGATAATGTCTTTAAGAGACCGAACAGCAAGCATTGGTTTCTAAGACAAAAATGATGACATTCTCATACAAGCCAAAGTGTTTTAATCAAGTCTATAAGAAGAGTGTTGTATCAAACTCATCCAAAGGTGAGAATCTTAATTTAGACTTCATAGCAGGCTAATCTAAAGTATAATTTCCGAGCTATTAGTAAGACCAAACTTATTTGATAGAGGTTGTATATAATATGCGTTACAATTAGGTGCTATACAGCACTACATTGACTTTAAGCAAATGTCTGAGACAGGGCCAGATAGAGGCCAGTTAAGACTGCAATTAGTATGGTAGAATGGTGCATAAATTATTAGAGACTTAACTACTTGACTGATTGTACCACTTGATTAATGTTGTCTGCATTCTCCTAATACATAGAATCTACTAATTCTGATGTTATTTCAGACCATAAATAATTCACAAGGGGATAGTGGCATGACATCAGGATTTTATCATTTATTATGGATTTATGGTAAGTCACCAGAAAATAACTTTTAGATAAATATATATATATTTTATTTATTTTATTTTGTTCATATGGTTTTTTAATAAATAAACTGAATAAAAATTTTACTAAAATAAAGCTATTAACATGATGCATCTTTATGCCTGTGACTAGGGCTTTAAAACTGATAGTGTAACAGTAACAATCCAAATATTGTGACAGCTACTAGATCTAGTCCTACTATATTTGGAGAAGTCAAAGGGAAAAAATATGCAGTGCCGTGGATTACCAGAGACTTTCTGTGTCTTGTCCTGCTCTAGAGTGCTCTACAGCACTGTGCTGGTTAAAGTGCCTTTCTGTCTGATTTGGCTAGTTAACTCTTAGTTATTTTGACGCAACCTAGCCAGTCTAGACTTCACATAATATTATAAGGTTTGATAAAACCTCCGCCACAGTGTACTGAGTGTTGTGTGTATGTCATCTATAGATCTAGATCTATATTGCTATAAAAAAAACTCCTTATTACTTTGGCAATTAAATCATTGAACAATATGTAACTTACTGTTATAAATTTTGCATGTAATTTTAAAGAGAAACTGTGACGTAGATCTATATCTTGTGATGTGTTTCATACAAGTTGTTTGCTCAAATTGTGTATGTATTGTTTTTTTGTAATGCACAATGGTAAAACAACTTTCCTGGAGGATAATAAAGATTATTATTAATTATTATAATATTATATATAATAATTATTTTGAAGATAATATACTTAAATATACTCATTAAATACTATGTTAACTATGTAACTAGATCTATATATACTACTATAGTTAACTATAGATTACGGTTTCACCATATTTAGGCCTATTCATGGATCTATATCTACTCATCTAGATCTAGATCTAGTAACTAGTATCATCTAGCCTAGGCTAGCTAGCACTGAGGTGTGACTGCAGCTACAAATGAGTAGAATTCTATATTATAATATCTATTATATAGAATATAGAGAATAAGACTAAATTTTAACCTCTTTCTAATCTAGGCTATTCGAACTAGATCTAGAATTAACTACATCTAGATTCTAGATCTAGAATCTAGAATCTACTAGATTACTAGATCATATTCATATCATGATGAATGATTGATGATGATCATCTAGGTCTAGGGCTAGGGTAATAATATAAATATTATTATTTATTGATTATATAGATCGAGTAACTATATTCATATTCTATATCTAGATCTAGATAGTTAGATCTAGACCTAGATCTAGTATAAATAAATTTAATAAATAAATCTAGATCTATATATTCTATTATTATAATATTTAATATAAAAATAATAAATATTTATAATTATAATATTATTATTTATTATTGATCTAGAATCTAGAATCACTAGAGGCAAGGTGACTAGATGATACTAGATATGGTTATTATGGTTAGGCCTACAATGGTAGATCTAGATTAATTAATCTAAAATCTAAATGGTCGCTAGATCTACCTTTAACTAAGAGTAGCTAACACAAAGAATAGATGATTGTGTGTCACAAACACTGACAAGTAACTGAATCGCGTCACAAGTGAGAATTTAGCCTCTACTAGGCTACTCACTGACCCATGATTGACCCCCAAACCCAGCATGACCCCTTATGACAGCTACTCTCAAACTGTGGAGCGTTCCCCACCCCTCATCTCATGGGGGCGCGACGTCCTGACTAAAGTAAGGGGAGAAGGTGTATTTTTATACTAGTTTGAATATTAACCAAAGAAAAAGACATCATTACCATTGTTTCAAGAAAAAAATATCTATGTTTAAATTCATTTTCGAATTTAATGAGAATCTTTTAAAATGTAGGCCTATACCGTTTATGCGAGAGTCCTTTAAAAAATAAATCAGCAACGACATTGTCAACGTGATTTCTCACAACTTACAATTATATATAGGGCAAATGATATTGGCCTTTTATATGGCCTAAACTCTCCCAATAGTCGAATATCGATACGTTGACGATTTTAGTGATCAATTTTAGACGTCTTACTAAAGAAAACATTAAGAAACTGGAACAGACACAAAATAAAGCAGTGAGATCAAACGAATATTTACATTTGACTAGAGTAACGTACACCTTTAGTTAAATCACTAAATTTAGAAAGCCTTCAGGATAGAAGACTTAAAAGTAAAGTAGCAATTATAGGCCTACACACTGAACCATAATCTTCAAATACAATACATTACAGACGTAGTATACGTGAACTATAAATAAAGTGGCGCATAGCAAAGACACTTGTGGTCCCGGGTACAAGAATACGATGGTGGGCCCACTCTCCTAGATTGAATTTGACCCCTCCCCCCTTAAATTTTTTTTTCCAAAAAAAACAAAAAAAACAACGTAGGCCTACTAGCTCGAATCTAGTCGACATGTATGCATTTTTTTTCTTCAAAAAGGCTTTTGTATATGTAGGTTGAATGTAAATTGTATTATGGCACTCCATTTATGTTTATGTTTATACGACTTTCTAAAAGTGACTATCAAGTGTTTCATGTTAACATACACTTTTTTAAAATGTAAATTATGTATTTACATTTCAAAAATATTTATTTGTGACAACTGTTGAAAAGAAAATTATATTAGCTCCGTGTTAATCTGTTAATATCAAATACTACTTTATCAATGGATGCAATGTACATATGTGGCACATATATATAAATATATGGACTTACTGAAACTGCTTCTTTTTTTTTCTCTGAACTTTGAAGTAGTAAAGTCAAAACCAAGGGAACTAATATCAGGTGACCGAGCCTCGCTCGGATGAATAATTTGTAAAGGATATATGCCCGAAGTCATTTTGGGAATATTGTTATAATTGCGAAAATGAACGATCGGGTAAAGCCTATATATATATCCGAAGAGTTGCTTTTTCGTTCTGTCAGTTCTCTATGTAATTGTACACGGCGATTAGAATAGAAAGTCTCCCCGACAGTAAGCCTTAAGCCTATAGAAAACCACAGCTCACGTCTGTTAACGTTTTACATTACTTAAAAATATATATTGTTACTAGTTTCACATAAATTGTAAATTTGTAATCTTCAGGAAAAGTTATTGCTTCATACTTATAAGATAATTTACTTAGCATTTTTTTCTGTCAGAAATACAAAAACACAATGAATGATATTGAAATTATTTCGTTAAGAATTTGATGATTTAAATATTTAATTACGGTCAAACTCTTTTTAAAGTGGGCTTGTGAGCCCCTAATGGTCAATGGCCCGAGTTGATTGAACCCCTTGTAAATATACCTCGAATGTCCCTCGTAAAATATAGTATTGTCAAGTGCTGTAGTCTCCTTGTGAAACTTCATTTGCAAATCTTAGATCTGACTGCAAGAAAACAGTTCAATATCGGACTGTCCCACCATGTTTTTTTTTTTTAAAAGAAATTTTCACATGCGCTTTTTTTACTGCTCGTAAAAAAGTGCCAAGCTAATTTCTGAAGACATCAACGCAGGAAAACGCTTAAATTGGGGTAGGGCACCAGACCGTAGCGCTTCCCCAGATTCCCTTGATGTATGGAGCGGGGGAAATTAGAATTCTAAGATTTAAAAGATCTAGGTCTAGAACTAGATCTTAGTATCTAGATCTACTAGAGATAGTACTAGATCTATATATATGTATATAGATCTATTACCCTATATAGGCTCATGATTTATCAAGATAAGAATTTATAGGCTATCTCTTTGAAGTCTTTGATTCAAGGTTGTCACCAGGAATAGAATTTATAGAAAAATCTAAATAGATCGACTAAGATCTAGATTGAAAAGTATGGTACGTACTTATTACTATATAGATCTAGATCTAGATATATATTATTTTCTCATACTTTTTTTTTAAACGCAAGAATCTATCTAGTCTAATCTAGGTCATTTTTTTTTACCGAGAATCCCTTCAACTTAAAAAAAAAATAATTGTTTTTGTTTTTAAATTTCCGATTCCATTTTTTAATGAATCGGTTATTTAGTATGGTATGGACTTGTCTTGACATCAACATTGTTTTAAAATGGTGGTGACTACACTAAAAGATCTACTGCTGTCACTTAGAGTCTACATAGATCTAGAGGCCCGATAGACTAAATCTAGGCTATATAAAAGTAAAGAGTCTATAGTCGGTAGATCTATACCCTATCCGATAGTATCCTCTATTTATTTATTATTTATTTATTACTTTTGATAGTAAATATTAATTAACCACATCTCTGTCAGTAGTGTCAGGTCTCTGACTCTATAACTATAAAAAAATAATCTATAACTATAACTTAGTTATAGTAGTATAACTAAAATATAGTATAATAATTAGAATTAGTATTATCAATAATACTATTAATACATATCGACATATGATAATTTTTTAATAATCATGATATCAATATTGAATATCATAATCTACTTAAATCTAGTCATCAGACTCTATAGTCTATGACTCAGTCTCAGAGTCTATCTCTATAATAATCTAGAAATTCTAGAATCTACATCATGACAATACATTTATTATTTAATCTACATTGTATATATTTTTTATAGGTCTACAATATCAAGTACATGTTATATCATATTATATGTGATATATATATATATAATATATATAATTATAATATAATGAATTATAATGATATAAATAATCATGTTCATAATATAGATCTAGACTTGTAAAACTACTAATAAATTAATAAATGTTAAAATACAAGAAAAGTAATAATTTTTCTCCACGTTGAAAAAGGTGTTGGTACGCTGTACCAGTGCATACCATCACGAAAAAGCATTGTGTATATATATATATATATATATTGAATATTTAAAGTTACTGACCAGTCCTGGATAAACACCATAGTTTCATCTTATTGGTATTTTTAGATCTTAGGCTGTATATGCTAATTAGCATGGTATTAATAGCTTGTATTTTTAATAAATTGTAAAATCTTTTTTTTTTCAATTTGTATTGGCTGCTGTCTCAAAAATAGTTAATATCCTGTCTGGCAAATTGTTTTTATATTTTAAAGTCCCTTTCACTGTGCTTTTTGTTGCCTTGTAAAATCCTTGAAGGATTAATGGCATGACATGGCATAAATTGTGCCGTTGTGCCAAAAAATAAAAATGAAATTAAAACAACCAGTTTTTTGTAAGTTGTAAGTTTAGTTTCAAGAAAAAAATGTGTAACTGTAATTATGTTAAGTAAGTCCCTGTCAAGCTTCTAGCATTAGATTTAAAAAAAAAAAATTAAAATTATTGATCAACTTTGTATCACCACTATATTTTTATTTGCAGGTCTTTCAAGTTTTATAAGAATGGACTTTGATATTCAGGTATGTTACATTTTTTTCAATATCACATATTTTTCTATATAGCACAATTACTTTTAAAAAGTATGTTTTCTTTGGAAGTTAAGTATGGTATGTAGTTTAATTTCAAGCTCCAAGGTACATTAAGCACTCCTTTCAGACCTTGCGATTTATTGGGCAGATGATGTAGAGCCATGTTCTATGGCTGATTGTTAACAAGGATGACATGTGGCCAGCACAACGACCAACCACCTTTACTTTCCCAAACTTATGGAGGTACCCATTCGAGTAGGTTTGACTCAGGGGCATCCCATTAATCTTGAAACTCAAAATCCCCAATCTTCACCAAGATTTGAACCAAGACCCTTTGATTCAGAAGCCGTGGGAGGCTGAGACCTACAAGCACGACCATGTCCAGACTGTGGATTGGCCACAGCTACATCACACACTCCTTTATATTAAAGAGAGAAGTACTGTGACTGTGAGTACTGTGACTCTTTTATCTCACCATGGAACATATATATCCTCCTTGATTGTCCCAGATACCAGGATATTTTAGAGAAATATTTTGGAACAGACCACCTCAAAACACTGTTTGATAATGTTGAATTTGGGAAAATACTGGGCTTCATCCGGGAGGTGGGGTTGACTACTAAAATTTGAGTTGAGATCGGGCAAAGTACTTGTAAATATATATATTTACAACAGATTTTTATTAGATTATACACATTTTTACTATTTTAGTTGTTAGTGAACCTTATTTTTAAAAACTCAGGTGTGTAACTTTTAGCTTTTGACCTATAAAGGGGAAGTAATGCTTGAGGGATTATTGGCACAATATGGCCTAAATTGTGCTGAAGTACCAAAAACCCAAAATATCGATTCAGAAGCCAATTGAAGCACTCTACCACTCAGCCATGCCTCAAAGGTACAATGACAAATCATTTTAAGAGATATGTACAATGTAATTCCAATTCTCTTCTGTTTATTTTCTCCTTTAAAGAAAAAGAGAAAAACAACTAATTTGCCATCATTCTTTATACACACATAAAATGTGGAAGTCTATAAATAGTAGTCTAAATGTGCATGGGTTACAAGAGAATTAGAAAGCAATTCTTTAACATTTTGGTTGGTGAGATAATGTTACTATTATTTATTGGTGATATAAAGTTTCAATTATTTATTGGTGAGATAATTTACTATCATTCTTTAGTGAGATAAAATAAATGCCATAATTGACCAATAGCACAAACACAAAACATCTTAAGATACACGAATAAAAAAGCAAGCATGAATGAGTTTAAAGTTTATGTATCTTTACAAAAACAAAGTTGAACAAAATTTTTACCAATAGCCTGATTTATATTTGTTTTAAATGCCCCTTCAGAAAATATACTTACAAAATATATTACAAAATATACTTACATCTACAAATCTGCGTCCCGAGACATGACGTTAAACTGCGCTCCTCTTTGCTTAGCACTTTTGGAGCTCAAAAGTGCCCTACTTCTTTTCTATCATTGTGTCTGCCTTCTCTTTTTCTCAGTGTGCCTTCATTACCCATCACTCTCCTTATCTTTAAAATCTCCCTACATCTTAGACCAGTCCGTTTGCCGTGGACTGCGACGGGTAAGTGGGTGTCTATCCAAGGATAAACTACCACAATACAGTACTTTGGCTATAAGTTCCTCTAGACCTGAGGCTCAGATTGCCCGCTCTGAGTCAACCGGCTGGTCACACTGAGCTACCAGCATAGGCAATTGACCTGCTTACAGGAAACATTTCTGAAAGATAGCATCAGTTTCCGAAGCTACAGCGCTTACAGCAGGAATGTTGAAGATGCAGAGAGAGCATCAGGTGGAGTCTGTATCCTTGTAAAGGACAGCGTCCCCCATGAGAGGGTAGAACTACAGACCACACTACAGGCCGTAGCAGCTAAGATAACCCTACACAAGGTTATCACTTGCTGCAGCCTGTATCTACCACCAGGCGCTCCATTAAACCCAACAGACATGGAGGACTTATTGAAACAACTCCCCCGGCCTTATTTAATCCTTGGGGATTTCAATGCCCATAACACTATGTGGGGATCCAACAATACTGACACAAGAGGTCGTATGCTGGAGGATATCTTCCTCCAATATGATTTATGCATACTTAATGATGCATCGCCGACCTACTTGCACCGAGGAACTGGATCTCTCATCGCTTGCACTTATGGCCGTCAAAGCATCAGAAAGCAGAAAATTTATAATCTGCTCCGACTTCAAATTTTCATTGCAAGCTTTGAGGCGGATGAAGACTGACATTCCATTGGTACATAAGAGCCTGAAGCTGTTTGACCAAATAACAGCCGACCATGGGATGTCACCTTCATCTGGGTCCCCTCCAATGTGGCCATTGAGGGAAATGAAGCCGCAGACAGAGAAGCAAAGGGAGCCCTAAATCAAGCGGTGTCAGGAACTCAAATTCCCTGCTCGGACCTGAGACAAAGTATTGCCTCTGCCATCTATCGAGAGTGGCAGGACCGTTGGGAGACGGAGACTCACAATAAACTCAGGTAGATTGTGGCGGATGTCACATCTAAGGGTCTGACAAGGCGTGGTAGCACGACCATGTCCAGACTTAGGATTGGCCACACCTACATCACGCACTCGTTTGTGCTGAAGTGAGAGGAGCCCCCACTTTGTGAAAACTGTGACTCTCGTCTCACTGTGGAACATTTCCTCATTGACTGCCCCAGATACCAGGATGTAAGGGAGAAATTTTTTAGAGCACACAACTTAAAAACACTATTCGACAATGTCGACCCTGGGAAGGTACTGGGCTTTGTCCGAGAGGTGGGGTTGTCTACGAAGATTTATGAATTGTGAACATGTAATATTTACATAAGATTTTTACCAAATTATTACATTTTTACTACCTTTACTATTTTAACTGTGAATAGACCTTGTTTTTAATTATTTAACTGTATACAATTTAGCCCTTGTTATATAAAGTATAAAGGGAGAGTGATCCTTAAAGGATTACGGGCACGACATGGCCTAAATTGTGCCGATGTGCCTAAACTCAAAACTCAAACTCTACCTTTACTATTTTAACTGTGAATAGACCTTGTTTTTAATGATCTAACTGTATGGAATTTAGCTCTTGTAAAGGAGAGTAATCCTTGAATGATTACGGGCACGACATGGCCTAAATTGTGCCGATGTGCCAAAAACTCAAAACTCATCAAGTGTTGAGGGGCATCAAACTAAGGATAAACTTTCTCAGTAAAAACAACACATTATACATAGATGAACAAACCAAACTACTATATTTGAAATGTAAACTAAAATTGAATTATTTTGCCACTTCGTTAATCTTGTATATTCTTTCTTCACTTAAATGTTAAGTTGTAGACCAGCTTGTATCAAATTTACTAGATCTGTTTAAATCTTTCAAGGCAACGCAATTTGGCACGCTTACTTTTTTTCTGGAGCACATGATACATGTTGTTACATAGTTGTTGCTTAGTACGCTTGTTTCATCTAGATCTAGAGCTTATAAATAAGTTGAAGAAGAATTGCAAAGTCAAAACCTAAGTAATTTCTAGGAGTTTGTGAAATTAATTTCCACTTCTGAGAAAACAAGTGCTCCGAACCAAGCTAGTTCCAGCCCGAATACGCACATGTCCCCACTAATACAAAACAAACTTATTGTAATATTGATTTCGAGCCAAATATTTATGGGTTATTTTGACAGTACACCTGACATCTCAAAACTAGATCAATTTTGGCTAGATGGTTCAGTTCTAAATATTGTCTTTATTTTCATATTTCTAACATTGGCGGTAAGTGATATGCGATCGAAACAAATGTGCGACTCCCTAATTGGCCTATTGTTGGAAACAAATAGATCTCGATAAAATTAGTAATGGTTTTGCGAGCAAGAAAGCACATAAGGCTTATTTGTTGTATCATTTTGTTAATTTTTTTTTCCAATTAGCAATACTTGAACAATGAAAAGACATTAGTTCGGGAAAAAATACATTTTTTCGCTGTTAATTTTTTTTTTTTTTTGGGGGGGGGGGGCATCATGGCGAGCTGCCGCATGTACCCTAGGTACGCCACTGATAAGGACGTAGCCATAGGTCTACGTTAACATTTTATGGACGTAACACGTAGCCTAATTTTTTGTTAAAGCAACGTCTATAATTTATAATACTATAAATGACGGTACATTCAGAAGCTTGTGGGTAAACTGGGTACATAAAGGCCTACACTTTCTTTTCCAGTTTTCTCGTTAACACTTTTCAGTGCGTTATGTAGTAGAGGAGGCTCTGTGTTACACGTTGGACATTGCACAGTTTGTTTTAATTCGTGCAAATCGCTTTTTAAAAGGTTTTGGTTATTCGATTAACGGATCTTGATTAGTGGTATAAGCTCTTGGTTAGTGTTAAGTAACAAAACACACGTCTGCAACGAAGTACTGCAACCTTATGAGTGTAGACTAGTTTGTCACATGGAAAGACTTGTCAGTTTACAATAAAGCTGCTCGGTGGGTAACCTGATTGTAACAGAGCCACCCACATAAGAGATATGCTCCTCGCGGACGACGCAGCGGTAGTGGCACACTCACTGGAGGAGCTTCAGTCACAAATGTCCAGCTTCTCTAAGGTTTGCAAAGAGTATGGCCTAACCATTAGCACAAAGAAAACTAATCTTATGGGACCACCTGCTACAGCACCACCATTCATCCTCATTGACTATAAAAAGCTAGATGTCGTAAACGAATTCTGCTACCTTGGGTCTACAATTCAAGGCGACCTGTCACTAGAAAAGGAGATCAAAAAAAACATAGGGAAGGCCGCATCAACCTTCGCTAGACTCCGACCAAGAGTTTGGGAAAACCAGAAGCTCACCACAGCGACCAAAATGGAGGTCTACAAGGCATGTGTTCTTAACACGAAACTGTACGGCAGCGAGTCGTGGACAAGCTACACAAGGCAGGAGAGAAAACTAAACTCATTCCAATTGTGCTGCCTTCGAAGGAAAAGAAAAACTGGTCGCCCTCACCTCCATTACGTTGATGTGATAAAAAAGGATTTAAAATCAGTAAACATTGATACTGACCATTGGGAAGACATAGCCTTAGACCGCACTAGTTGGAGAGAGACTGTGACCAAGAAAACTATAGAAAATGAGAAAACGTGGACCTCGATTCTTGAAGAAAAGCGTGCCACACGGAAAATGGCCACCAAAGCGAAAGCCACCTTGACATGCAATATATGTGGACGGGAGTGTCTTTCCAAAATAGGGCTCCACAGCCATACGAAAAGTGTTCGAGATGAACCATAGTCGTTTCACGACTGAAGGATACCAATGATGTAACAGGAGATATTTAGCAAGTGCTTTCTTATTATACAGCAATCAATTTTCTCCAGATGCAATCTCTTGCACGAAGTGATTCATATGGACGCATTCATTTTCTTTCAAGACAGAAGGAACCAGTATAATTACATATTTCGGGTAGCGCGTCTCAATACTGAATTCAAACACGCTCTCGTCCAATAACTTGTATGGACATCTCGGGAGAATGTTTCCTTTCTTGTTATTTTAGGAGCTCTTTAAAAAAAAAAGGCTATCCTCATTTTTTAACTGGAACCTTCTCGGTTATGTACCGGTAGTAGCCATGTTGTTGACTCACCACAGAGTGCGTTTCTATGCGAGCTGACACTGGAACAAAACCTTGAAGTGGATGTCTCTCTCTCTCCCTCTCTCATATATATATATATAGTGTGTGTGTGGAGATCAAAGTTATTTAGATTTATTTTTTTTTAAAAAGCTAATCGTTTGAAGCTGTATCGCTTGAGTATTCCAAATTATGTCCCCTGACTTCCCGTGTGGTCTTGGTCTCATTTGACACACCTGTGTCTATTGGAAGTGAATTTGTCTATAAGAAAACACGGACAAAGAATTCTATCTAGATCTATAAGTCAAAGTCTGAAACACTCGATATTTATAGTCCAAGCGTGTTCAGCACTGAACCAAAGAAGACATGTCTGGGCGAATCTATGTACAGTTATTTACGTTAGGTTTTGTGACGTTACCTTCATGTTGTCATTGCTTTTAACGAATATCGTGGTTTTACATTCTTGTAATAATAATGTTCTCCTATAACAGTAACGGATTAATTTGAGAGAATATGCTATTTCTAAATTAACACTAACCTACATGTATGAGATTTCACTATGCGACATCTGGAGGTTATTTGTTGTGGTGATATCCTCATGTTGTTAGGCCAGTAGCGCGTTCACTGTATACGATACTCGGGGTTTCACAGTATGTGTTGGTAGATTAATTAAGTAAAAGACTTTAATTCAAATGAAAAAAAAAACAGTTTCTGTTGAGGACCTGCTGTAGAGCGTGTAGACTGCTACGTCTGTGTTTGTGAATCATTGATGAGCTCAGTGGGGAACTTAGTCAAATTGGATTTTTTTTCTTCACTTTTCTGAGGTCTTTTAATTATCTGCGACATGGGAGACTCTTTGAACAAAGGGAAGGCTCAGCAAAATGTTGAGTTGTGTGTGACTCTAGTGAAATATATGGTGAGTTGTGGTCATTAGATCGAGGATTAAGGGCACTGGGGTGTATTTAGTTTTTGACAAAATATCGTCATGTGCATGGAGAAGTTGTTTGATTTTGTTTAGAAATGGCCTAAAACACTGATTCTAAGCTTTTTGTACTTTGTGATAGTAAACTTTGTGTACACATATACTCTAATTCTTTTTGGACCAATAGTAGACTTCTATGTCTCTCACTGCTATGTAGCCTGTATCTTTTTGACTCTATCTATTGCACATCTTTCCTGTCTGTCACAATGTCTTGTCATTTCTTTCCTTTTTCCCTTGGTCAGCAGCATTTGACTGTTATAGTATTTTTGAGTGCCTCTTACTAAGTGATTGTGTTAAGACAGCATTGATAACAAAACCATTAGATTAGATGTACAAACATTAGACAACTATAACAATTTGAGAAATTCATTAGAGAGACTAAAACTAAGGTCATTGGTTTTCTTGGCTGATTCAGGCAACCTGTTTCTGATGGCGCTAGCGAAGAACAAATTTGTCCCAGCATATGGAATAAAAAATGTGCCTTTATTTTTGTGTTTTTCTGAATACTTTATGAGAATATCACACCATCTGTTTCATAATAAAATTTTAACTGAAGGGACTCTGTACTGTATGTTTTTTTTTTTCTTCAGTTTGGAAGTCCCGCTGGGATGAGTCAACTGATTAAATACTTTGAAACCCAGAGTAGGCAGTTGGACCAGCAGACTGTTCACCTTGCACCCGCTTCTTTCAACCCTGAGTTTGAGTCACTGATTCGATTCAAAGGTGTACCCATCCTACCACCTGCTGTGAGTTTTAAGGCTTAGAGACACTGATTTATTTTAGAGACACTAATACATTTTAAGACTGCTTTATTGATCCTTATGTAAATTTGTTGTGATTGGAGACACTTACACATTTTAGAGAAGAGACACTGCTACCTTTTAGAGACACTTATACATTTTAGAGACACTTATATATTTTAGAGAAACTTACACATTTTAGAGAAATGTACATAATTTAGAGAAACTTGTATATTTTAGTGACAATCGTGCACATAGAGACATACATTTTTGAAACATAATACATTTTATAGGCACTCATAGAGATACTTAAACATTTCAGAGACACCATACATTTTAGAGACACCATACATTTTAGAGACGAACATTTCAGAGACACCATACATTTTAGAGACGCACATTTCAGAGGTATCATACCTTTGAGAGGAACACATTTTAGAGTCGGCCTATCCTTTGAGTCTTTGAAGATGTAAATTTCAAATAATTTTTTTACTTGGTATGAAATTTGGAGTGTAGTTAGGTTTCTCTTTTAGACCTAGCTGTCCATGGGGCATCTGTCTTAAAACTTACTGTAAAAGGTATCTATTTTATGGACAATAGTCAGCAAGGGAGTGTTGGTAAGTGAAGAAGCATACGACTTGTATGTTCTCCAATCTCTGATACATTCCCACCTATGACAGCTCAGAGACTCATGACATTTTTAAAACTCATTTATCTTTTATATATTTGATTACTTCTGTGAATATCAGAATGCACTTGATGATGTTATAATGCTGTGATGATTTGATTCAGATAACTTCCAGTAGAAGGAATGAACTACAGCAACATAAAAAAGATGCTGTTTTGCTTGAAAAAAGACTTAAAGCCAGACATCATCAAACACAAGTAGACACATATCACAGCCAGGTTTGGAGATCGCTATTTTATATACCAATCAACTTGTCAAGCTCTGTAGTCACTTAACTTTTTTAATATTACTTCATTAATTTTGTTGAATCATTTTTTTTTTCTCTTTATAAGAAACATTGTAATTTTTTTTTTCATTGTAGGGTGGTCCCGTAGAAAGTACTTTCAGGCCAACAGCTCGTCAGCTCAACTTTGATGTTGATGTACAGCATGAGAACTCTCCTTCCAGCATTCTTCAAGACAGACTTGCATCAACAAGCTCTCTCAACACCTATGCCATTGCAGAACCTGAGATTGTGACTGAGGACTTTGGTTTACAGACCATCGACTCTGTCAGTTCAGAGTTCACTACACTTGATGAGAGCTCTATACCTAAAGTATTTAATGGTCTTGTTCTGACGTCTTTGAAAGAGCAGAAAATTTCATATGACTTAGATCGCCTTTCCAAAGCTCTTAATGTACAAGAACTGACATCAACTAGTGGCAGTGACTTGAGTGACTTTATTCCTAAAAGTGCTAATCAGAATTGTGAACAAATTTCTTTCCCTAAAGATGGAAATAATGGGGAGGAACAAACTGTTAGTTTTTGTCATGAGAGTCAAGACACTGTGGTGGAAGTATCGCCAGGGGACAACACCAGCACATCTGGATTTGTTGAGAACCCCCATCTAGAGCATACACATAGTAGTCCTTGTAGCTCCCCAGGATATGGGTCAGCCAACACCAGCACAACTATTGACAGTCAGAGAAGTAGCCGCAGCAGTCCAAAGTCTCTGAAGGGGGCTGTTCACTTTGCTTCCTTTGTGACTGAGTACAACACGAGGATAAGTCAAGCGTTTGATAAGCCAACAGTAATTACAAAAAAAATCACAGTTGATGATGTACATAGTTGCTCAGGAGGACACAGTGATCATGTGGTTGAACCTGTCATTGGTCATCTTAGTAACTCTAGGCACAAACATGCATTAGACATGAATTTACCTGATCCACAAGACAGTGATAAACAGCTTAACATTCCATTTCAAACATACTGTAACTCAGATACACTTTATGCAAATAAAGAAAATGAAAGTTCGGGACTCAGTAAATATTCTTCACATGCCATCAGGAAATTAAGAAAAAACAGCCATGGGGAAAAAAAAGTTATTTGCTCAGAAGCAAAAGACTTGCCTCACAGTGGTGACAAGCCTCATGTGTGTGAGCAGTCACTACCTGTGTTGGCCTTCAATGTTGTGCACCAGGCAGGAAGTGATGTTGAGACACCTGGATTGCATTTTAATGTTAATCCAGAACCACATTCCCATCCTTCCAAATCTGTATCTACCTCAGCCACTGCTCTGACTGACAATAGACATACATCTGTTTCTTACTCTCAAGGCTCCAGTGCTTCCAACTCTTTCACAGTTACTTCTGAGTCTAGCAGCAGTACCATTAAAGATGATACACCTTTGCAGAATGGTAATATACTCTCTAATTGTATCAAAGGTACAAAGGATACTGAGTACTGTGACAATACAATGCAATCTTCATCAGAAAGAACTAACTCTGATGAAATAGACAGGAAAGAGGGTAACACTCCAAAGACAAATTGTATCAGTGAAACCACTACTACTCTGCAAGAAAGTGTTAATGCACAATCACCTTATCAGACATTGATCCGAAGAGGATCCTACACACTAAGTGAGCCTTCACCAGCTTTGCTTCGTGCAAAGTCAAAGCTGGAAGCTGAAAAAAAATCAAAGGAGCAATCAGAGCTAGGCCAGCAATCTAAACAGCAAAAGGAATCCAACAGAAAGCCACTAACCACAAAACAGAGCTCTTTGAAAGTTTCAGCAGCTATCAACCCCTCTGGTAGTTCTATTCCATCCCACTCAGAAAGGGAAGGTAAAGCAGAACACATTAGTAAGTACTTGAGTCAAGTACAGTTCCAGAACTCTATGAACTTTAGTTGGGATGCAAATCAGCCAGTTCTGGAGAGTGAAATCAAGTCATTGAGTGATGAGATTCATGAGAAGGATTTGGACACTACTGTCTCAGTGTTAGAAGTTTTAAAGTAGGTTGAGAAATGATTTTTTTATTGTAGTTTTCCTTTTCAACTTCATACAGTATCAAAAATGTCTAAAGATAAAAAACAACTCTGAATTTAGTAGCTAGGTCTATATAGGGTGTTTATGGGAAAAGAATTTATCTCTTGTACTTTGACTCAAATTGCCACAACTATCCTTAGGTCTATAGCAGAAAGTCAAGGCAGCATAGAAACTATGACAGTAGAAGATTTATTATCACTCCATCAACAACAAATGGGTCAGAAGAGACAGGAACTTATCAGACAACAGCAACAAGATATGGAGGAACTTTTTATTCAACAAGTATTTCAATATTTTAGTCATTTATATTCATCTCAATTACTGGTTACCCTTTAATCTATTTCTATTGATAGTGTCTGTTCCTATTGCAAGAGAGAGAAAGAAATGACAACACAATGTTTATCATTCTTACTGCCCTTTTTTTTTAAAATGCAACAATCATTATGTCTTTAAAGTTCTCAAAATTATCATTGAATGATACTTTTTTAGTCACTTTAATTTAAATAGTCACAGTTAAAATTATAAAATACTGTTAATCCCATATAGCTGTCATTTAGCTTTTCTATCAAATTGGAAGTTGAAAGAACATTTCTCATATTTACTAAATAGTGTCTAGTCTAGCTAGACCTGTAAAAAATTTTAAGCTGTGTTTTTTCTTTCTTTTTTTAAATATTTCATTGAGTCACATGAATTATGAATTTCAATTCAGCCTTCCATTAGTACAGTATGCAGTATCCCGTGTTGTAGAGTTTTTATTTATGAAAACTTGATGTAGCTGATGGTTAAAATTCTGTGAAGTTGATCTTTTTTTTTTCTAGATGTTATTTGACCTTTTAACAAAGGTTTAATGTCATTTTTTTAAAATATACTCCCAACAATATCTTATACTAAAAAAAAACATATCCACAACTTATTTCAATGTTTTCCTCTAAATAAACAGAGAAGAGAGGTTATGCTCCTTGAAGCTGAGATTAAAGCAGCAAAACAGCTGGAAAAAGATCAGCAAGAGTTCCTTATACAGAATGCTCCTGAAAATATCAAGGTCAGGGCAAGAAACCATGAAGAAGAATATAGCCCAGAACAAAGTTATGATGATGTGCAGCAGACTGTGAATGTATTCAAAGGACAAACATATGTTAAGAGCCAGTCTGTGCCTTCTTTACACACAAAGGCAGCCTCTACAGAAAACATTCCTTTGATGAGGACCAAACCTACTGACAATGTTCACATGAGTAAAAAATTTCAACATTTAAAAAACAGTAGCTTTCAAAGTCTTGCTAAAAGCAAACTAACACCAGACTTGTCTCAGAGTCCAGATTTGAGTCCTTCACAATTATCACCCAAGAATCATCGACCATTGGTTTTCAGATCACCACTAAAGAGTACTATTTCCCATTTATATGAAGACATTGTTTATAACCCTTCACAGGTGAGTAATGCTGTTGCATGGTCACAGCTAGAATAATTTTCAAAAAGCAAGTGATTATTTAATTACTTATCATATTTGTGTTTTCTTTTATCATTGAAAAAAATAAAATAATTTTCCTTGAATATTATATTTATAACAAATCTGAATTAACATTTAAATTTATATATCCAAATTTGTAAAAAAAAATAAAGTACTTTAATATAAATATAAAAGTAGCAATTTTATTTGGACTATAGCTTAAATTTTGAGTTTTTAGAAGTTAATTATAAAGAGTACAATATCTAAGTATTTATTATGTTATCTCGCATTGTAGTTGTATCATATGCTAATTGAGAAATCTTTGTATGTACTTGTTTGTCTGAGAGTAGGCTAACTTACCAGAAATGAAATACAAATTTGATAAAGTCAGTGCAGCAGCTAAAGGATTTTTAACAAGGTGCTTGTTCAGATCTGATAAAGTTCAAGAGCTTATTAAAACAATTCATGTAAGTATCTAAACCTTACAATGTTTAAAGTAATGTAGTAAGTCTTATATTTCAAATCTCTCATGCTACTTACACCTGCTGACTTGTATTTATGATTACTTAATCGTATTTAAAGCAATATGCAAATGTCAATAATTTCTTCATGTGGGTACATTTGGTTGGGTTCCTCAATGTCATTTCTGTTCATACACTACAGACACTATACTGAACTCCTACTGTAACATATTGAAATATTTATAACTATTAATATCCTTTAATTATTATTAGAGTAATATTTTTTGACACAGCTTATTTTTATGTTTTTTTAATTAAATTTTGATATCATGAAAATATTAATGGAATTTTTCCATTTCTTCAATTTACCAATTAAATTACATAGAAAGTTTTTTAAAAAATGTCGTCCTTAATAAATTTCTGCTTGAGAAGCTCTGTGACAATTAGCCATTGAAGCTAAATAATCAACCTTTTTGTTTAGGATACACGTGAGTTTGCTTACAACTTTCAAACTGAAACCCCCATCAAGAAAGGTGTCTTCACAACCCAAGACACAGCCTTGTTGGAGCGTATCATAGCACAGGTCTGTACAGTCTTGTGATACAAAGTCATGGTCTTTGTTTTTCAACATGCTGCCTTTTGTTAATAGGATATATTCCTTTGATACCTTTTGACTTTTCAGCTTCAAGCAGCACTGCTGGACATCCATGAAATTTTCTTTGAGATTCCAGTCTCTGAACGTATGGCTCTGATTGAACAAACAAGATTAAAGGAAAATGAAAAAAAAATCAAAGCTGTGAGAAATTTTGTTGCATTCTGTCTTTTTAGATCATTTTAGTTTAGTATGCATTGAATGCAAGCATAGTGAGATGTTATTTTGTATGGATTGTGTGTTAATGTATTTCTCCAGTCCAGTGATAGTACAAGAGAGTCAGGACCAAAAATTAGTCAGGCCACACTGAAAGCTCTAGAGAGGAAAAGAAAAGCTAGGTAATTGATTCTTTAAAATTGATTAGTCTTAGAGTGATCATAGTTTTTAATAGTGTTTCTTTTGGTTTTCACATATTTGAGGGGTTTATGTGTTTGTATAAAATTCACAGAGAAGCAGAAACTATGGCTTTGATTAGTAGCTCAAGACCTAAAACAGCACCTACAACAACTAATAATAAACTATCTAGTCAAACAGATATGAGGTGAGACTCAGCTTATTTTACAAAATATATAAAAGTTTTTCCATTTGACACCTTGAGAATTTTAAAGTCAACAATTTACAGGGTTGTTATGTGTTCCATATAATATCAGCCCATGTAACATTTCCCATATAGGGCTTCACTTTAGTCCTTGATGTCAGTCACAAACCCTGAGTAAATTCTTAGAGTCATATGGTTACTAGCCAAGTGCTCTACTACACAAATTACTATGTTCTGTTATTAATTAATAATACTAGTACCTAATCAGACTAATCATTTCTTATTAAATTAGCAAAAAGGTAATGTACAGAAAATAAAACTGGTCTCACTATGATTTTTTTCAGTGGACCATTAAAAAGACATTTTGGATTTCTCATCTCCAGGGCCTTGAAACCTCTTACAAGTCATACACAACTTGCACGGTCTGAGACTAGCAGGTATGTTTTGGTAGTTCAGAGGCTAGCGCTATTTTAGTTTTGTTCTTTGTTAATATGTGTACATAGTATTTTGTGTTGTTTTTTTTAAGTTTTTCTTTTATTATAAAACCATGTTATAAGTCTGTTGAATTTCTAGATCAGAAAAAGAACGTCCACGGACTGCTCCTGAAAAGCCATTGACAAAACCCAAACGTATAACAGCTACATTAATCAAACCTGGTCCCTCCAATTTAACTGAGTCCAATAAAGACTGTAACAAGGACAGTACTGGTATGTCAATATTTTAGTTATTTTTTCTTTATTCTAGTAAAAGAGTATCTTTAATTTATGTATATAATTCTCTTCATGGCTCAACAGTTTGGCCACCAAGTAGTAAAGAAAAGATCATTTTTATTTCTACAAGTCGGACTGGAGTAACCCCACGTAACTTTAGTGGCGAAAAAAATAGAGGGGGGTGAGGAGAACAAGTAGTATTCACCCATCACAAAATAGCAGGGCCGGACTTTACCATTGTGACCAAGAAGTCATGGAAAGATCACTCTTTTATTTCAGCAAGTCAGACTAGAGTTACCCCATGTGTAGCTTTAGCAGCGAAAAAAAAAAGAGAGGGCGGGAGAACAGGTAATCTAGTCTGTATTCACCCGTAACTAAATAGCAGGGTCGGACTTAACCATTGCCTATGCGAGACGGATTTCGCGGGGCCAAGTTTGGGAAGGGATACAGATAATAAGTGAAAATTAAGAGTTTGTATTAGAAAATAAATTTATCTTTGCATTTTATTCATTCTTTACTACTTACAGAATTACTTTACAAGCCTTGCTTGTAGCAAAGTCATACAGTATATCATAATAATTCTGTTTCTTAAATAGATCACGTTCAATACCAAAAATTACTGTTTTAATCTATCTACGAGAAAATGTCATTGTATTTTTCTTCAAAAACCATTTTTGAACTAAATAGTAAAATATAATATTATGAGCTAAGTTGTTGAATGTAATTGCCTAACTTTGAAAAGGCCAGAGTTGAGGTGGATATGTATTATGACTTTTTTATTTACTACAGCAGCACCCAGTTTAAATAAAAAACATATTTTGTGGAGAAAGTAGATTATAGGTCATTGTGCTGACCACAATACAACCATTTTATCTGTTGACCCTAGAAACATTGAACATCATGTGCTGAAATTACTCGCAGGTCTCAAACTTTCCATCACACACCTCAAGGACCAGCAGGTCTCAAACTTTTAACATTGCATTTTTACAAACACGTCTGTGTATGGAAATTATTTTATCTATTTTACAAATAAATTTTATGAGATATTTTAAAGTATCATTTCTTAACTGTTTTATCATCAATTTCAGGATTGATCTTTTTTTTCCTTTCCAACTTTGATGACAGTTGATGTGTCTATAATCCACCTTGTCTTATTGTTGTTGTTTTTTTTTAAATAGTCTCTTCAGGCATTAATAACCAAGGTACTAACAGCAACAAGCCAGTGATCAAGTCAAAAGTAGCTACCAACAAAACCGCACTAAGCCAGCCACCTAAATCCTGGAGATAGTATTCAATGATGGAAACAAAACTGAGGAAATCTATTTTCAATTATGTAAATTTTTTTTTAACATGAAGGGAAAGTATTTGGACAGAAAATTAGTTTGTTCGTTTCAAAAATTGAATGAACTGTTTGTGATCTGCTGAGTAAAAAAAAAGTCAACTGTTGTAATTTTGTGTGTGACTCATTTGATGTTCTGAACTGCATTGTTTAAATATATTTCTAAATGAAATTGATTCCATTCATTTTGTTTATTAAATAAATTCTTAACAAATTCATTAGGTACATTCAGTCATACAAGTAAACAAAATATGTGTTTACATTTGGATAAAACTTTTTTTAAAAGCCAGTTTTATCTAGTTTACTAGCAAATCTCAATATCTACAGAAAATCTCTTATTCATATAGGTTTACATTCATTTTCCCTCATTCAGTGTAAATTGTACAGTGTTTATGGTGAATACACTATCTAGCTTATGTTTTGTATTAAAGAAACAAATTATTTGAAAGAAATAATAGCCATTTAATTTGATACAGAAAATGATACCATTTTTCCCCTGTTAACCTTTTAATTCTAATTATATTTTCATTGTTATGACAGTTTGAGCCATACAATTAGTTTTGAATTCATGAAATTTGACATATTTTTGAATGGGTCCAATGTTGTTGTTTTTCTATTACTGCCTTTCTTTGACTTATCTGTAATAACCAAGTGCAGTATTTTTTTTCCTTTATTAATAATAAACTATACAATATGAGTTCAAGCTTTTGTTAATATATATAAAATAGGAGAGTGGTGAGAAAGAGTTGCAACATATATATATATATAAAAGAATCAACAGCAAATTATCATTGAGTGATAACAGTTACTTTTAATTCAATACATCTTGATCAATGAAGCTCACTTCAAAGTATATATATAATGCATATAAAACTTTTTTTTCATTTGTACATATCATCATTTAGTTTATACATCAGATATAATTTGAACAAAAAAATGATGTAAAATTCAACTTGTCATACAACATAGTAATGAACAGCACAAGATTTATGAATGAACATAGCACATTGTGCTTAGCTTACTACAATTATTTATACATATAAAGAGTTTGCACTCTACAATATTGATAACCAACTGTTTGGCTCTGTACATGTTCTGTGGACCTTTTCCTCCTGTCTATCAATGCAAAGGTCTGACATTTTATCAATAGTGTCTGCTATCTGATCTACCTGCTCCCTGGTGGATATATTTTCCATCATGCTGCATAACTCATCCACTGGAATCTCAGAGTTAGGGAACCTGACAGCATGAGCACAGAGAATACTGCTGATCTGAGTAGAGTAGATAAGTGTAGCTTGGTATCAAATAAAAAAATAAGTCAGTAACATGCATAACTAAATATGGTGATACATTTTTTGAGAGGGTCAACCTCCTGTAGCTTTAATATTTTGATGTAGGTTCTCTAGATCTGCACTTTGTATCTCACCATCACGAAAGATTTTTTTTTTCTCCTAGCACTTAAATATAATACAACTCTGATATACACAAATCACATGTAGAGTGAAACTTATGTTTTATTTGTAATACACATAGTGTAAGACAAAATTCCTCATTAGTATTAGTATTACTCTTCAATTAGCTGTAGTATTTATAATGATTTCTAAATCAACTAAATGTTTTGATCTTTGGCCACATCTGCTGATCACTTTGACTTCATATTAATTAGGGCCTACTAAAGGAATTATCCTAGTAAAAAAGAATAAATAAGAATGTAAATTTATGATTATCTGCAATGTTTTTTTGAGTTCATTTTTGAATAACCCTAACTGAAATTTTAAGATGCTATATTTTTCTTACAATCTTTGAAAAAGGGACAGACTCTATTTCATCATGAATGAAACACTTTCTGTAATGGTATATTTTCTCAAGTTTTAATGTGAAATCTTAAATATAAAAAGTATCTCTACTCTATGCTATTTGTATGTTCAATGAACTAATTACTTTTCCATGATGCCCTTAACTCACTGAGTCTTGGAGTTCTATCATGGATAACATAGACTCTCACAGTTTCATATGTTAGTGATAATGATTCTTCCCATAGAATAGTCTCAGGGCCAGATTTACACACAGCAACCCAGGGCCTCCACAAACTCAAAACTATACAAACTTTTAAAAAATATGTAATCAAAGAAATCTTAAAGAAAAGGGAAAATGCTATTGAATTTTTAGTTACCAACTTTTAAAAGCATTCCCAGCAGAAGCCATTCACCCATTTGAAACTGCATGAACTAAAAAAATATGAAAAGTGGTAAAACACTCACAGGGCCAGTTAAAACACTAACAGGGCCAGTTAAAACACTCACAGGGCCAGTTAAAACACTAACAGGGCCAGTTAAAACACTCACAGGGCCAGTTAAAACACTCACAGGGCCAGTAAGTAAGTGGAGGCCCCTACACTTTTTCAAAAGCTTTACTAAAAATAAACTTATTAATAATACTTATCTCTAAAAATATGCCATATTTTAGAAGAAAGAAATGGAGTACTTTTAAATTTAATCTCATTTTAAAAACACAATATGCATATATTAGTAAAAGGAGGGTAAGGCCCTGTGTTGATGCACCCTAACCCTTACAAGTACACAAGACCCAGTTGAACTCACCAACTGACATTCTGTAATCAATTTATCTGTTGAAATACTTTTGTCTTTTCGAAGTGTACACAGCCTAGACTTCACTATACACAGAGGAGTTCTATTTACATGGTCCCTTAGGTGAATATTTGCACCTGAAAGTCATAGAATTAATGTCATAGACTAAAATATTAGAGAGGATCAATTCTAAATTTGATTCTTATATTGATGTTCGTAGAGATTTATTAAAAAGTACTTTTTTTTTTAAAAAAGTTGTGGTGAAATAGTCGATAAAAGAAAATGCACAGTTTGCATTTTTACTTACCACAGCCAATCAGAAGTTTCACAATTTTAGAATCCCCTCTACAAACAGCTAAAAGAAACATTTAGAGCAATATGAAAGAAGTTCTATGCTATTTATACAAATCATTGTAATTGCAATGCATTATAATAAATATTATTGCATATATTTTAAACATTCTGCTTTTATACAGTAGTTCTTAAAATAAAGATTCAGCCAAATCTGTTGACACTTTGCTATTAGTGATTTTGTAAAGTAAATAATATATTTTGGATGAGGCTTACTGATCCCTGCATTTTCAATTAGTAATTAAACTTAATGAGGAAGACCATTTTTCCAATAGCATAGGAAGGTCAGATATACAGGGGAAATAAAAAAAAATCTATAATAATAACACATTGGCCACAGTTTCTAGCCAAGAGACTGAGAGTTTACTGTTTACAAGGTGTTCTATATTCTGGACATGTAAGGCTGGGTTTCATTCATTTTGTTCAAAGAGCATCATTTCATTCACAAAATTTCATAATGTGGCATTAGTAATATAATCAGTGGAGTGAAAATGATAGGACATTGTTCAGTCAACACCATTTAGTAACCATGCAATCTTGTATTGCCAATGAAGGCTTTCAATTTTTTTTTTCTGAATGAACAGTAGCGATTGTTTTGTTGTACAATGACAAGAAAGAAAACATTAGCATTAATATCCTTAAATATTTGTCTTGATGTCTTTTAAAGCACTCTACCTCCAAGTATCAAACTTAGCACAATTCTGTGCATAGACTGCCTTTAATTTATGATGAAACATTAAGGAAAAAATGTATAAAAGTTGAAAACCCAGACTACTCCTGCGAAATCCCTCAAATGAAATTATTAATAACATATTTTTCTAAAGCTCATTTATTTTACAATTGTACAAAGTGTAATGCCAGTCATCCTGATTAAAACCTAAATAAATAGTACTTGAATTTGTCACCATCTCAAACTGACAATAACTTGGTGTTACCTAAATGTAAAGGAGTGTTTCCTAAAATGTCTTGTCGATTGGGATCAGCCCTGACTGCCAAGAGAAGACTAACTGAAAGTGTTCAAACAAAAACAAATAGAGATAACTACTAGAGTATTGGCCACGCATGGTGCAAGTATTCATAAAATAATATTTTCATTTCAATTTATCTTTAAAATGTTGCAAATCATTTTAATGTTCATATTTTTCTTAGTAAAGATTGGCTATAACAACAATCTGTCATATTTTTCTTAGTAAAGATTGGCTATAACAACAATCTGTCATATTTTTCTTAGTAAAGATTGGCTATAACAACAATCTGTCATATTTTTCTTAGAACAGATTGGCTATAACAACAATCTGTCATATTTTTCTTAGTATAGAATGGCTATAACAACAATCTGTCATATTTTTCTTAGTACAGATTGGCTATAACAACAATCTGTCATATTTTTCTTAGTATAGAATGGCTATAACAACAATCTGTCATATTTTTCTTAGTACAGATTGGCTATAACAACAATCTGTCATATTTTTCTTAGTATAGAATGGCTATAACAACAATCTGTCATATTTTTCTTAGTATAGAATGGCTATAACAACAATCTGTCATATTTTTCTTAGTAAAGAATGGCTATAACAACAATCTGCTAATCCAATCCCACTTTGGTTCAAATTCAAACCTAAGGATTTAAATAACATTTAAAAACACAAAACAATATTGGTCTAGACTAATGGTTAGATAAAAACTTTAAAAAACAGACATATCCCTTTTAATTTTAAGACTTTATGAATGTTCTCTACCCAGCCAAGTGTAACATTTACAACTAGACAGCAGAAAGGATTAACACCCAGATACAACTAAAAAAAAAATAATTATCATGATTTCTTTTAAATGGCAAATAAATTAGCCCATTAAACACAATCATTATTTTAAAAAAATAATAATTTAATTAATTCATTAAAAATCAAATTTGTTTTATCATTTTTTAATCACTTTTACCCTTATCAAAAGCTTATAAAGATAGTTATTAAACATGATAATTTTATATTTTCTGGTGTGTAATATTAAACATTGCAAGGTAAACATTTCTGCATCTAAAGTTTACCTATATGTTCAGCTCCTTGGGAGCTAGCAATGTGCAATGGTGTTCTTTTTTTGGTGTCAGATACATTTGGATTCACACCTTCATTCAGCAGTCCAGTGACTAAAACATCATAAAATGATACATTTTATTTGATTGAATGTAATGACAAAATTAAATTGAACATACAATTCAGTCACAAACATTGTTATAGTATTTCTTCAGTTTGTATAACCTACAATAATATATGACTGATTGAAGCCATACAAAATGTTATAGAAACTATTCAGCTTGACCTGTTTGAATATGTACACGATGTACTTAATGAAAACTTTGTTTAAAAAAAAAAGCAATATGTAAGTAATGAGATGTAGTTTCTTTAAAAAAAATATAATAAAGAAAAAAAATTTTGTTGGCAATATTTTAACTAAAAATACTCAGAGTATCAAATCATACCTCTGATCTTCAACCAGACCTTTAAAAAAATTAGAGAATAACTTATGAATTTTATGATGGTGCTAGAACTCCATGTAAAACTATGTAAGTTTTAGACAATTATTTCCCCTTATGAGAGGAATTATGAGAATGAATTTCTGAAGTTTTCAAGAGATGAACTAGTAAAATGCTTTAAAAAAAAAATATTTTGATCTTTGAGAAAATGATATACACTTAAAATAGTTCTTTTGTTGTGGTTTTTTTTTTATAGTGTTTCTGTATTACTATCCTTTTTTTCTCAAAAAACTTGCAATAAAGGTTTTTATCATTTCTAGTTCACTAAGACAATATAAAGGGCAACAAAATCCAACCACTTGTTTATACAGGGTTTCTTTCTTTTAATCCTAAATTGAATTTTTTTTTTGCTGCGTAATTACCTGCTTCCGTATCTGTATTTCTAACTGCTGCCAAAAGTTTTCTTTCATCTGAAAAAAAATGTAAAAGATACTTGATTATCATTTGGTGATAATTTCAAATGTAAACAAAAAAGAGAGAGAGAAGTAATTCTTAAAACAAACCATTTGATCCATTTAGCCCAATACGCAATAAGGCATGTTTCCTTGCAAGGCGCAACTGGTTTTTGAAGTATGAAGCTGGAACCATAGCTCTAGATCTTGAGCCACTAGGTTGTGGTGCATCTTGAGAACTGCTATTCTCTGGTGCCAGTCTTGATATAGGCAGGGGAACACTGAAGTCTATTGGGCAAAGCTGAAGGAAAAATATAGAGAGAATTTTTACTTTTTTTTTAAATTACACATGCTTGTAGAACAAAATATGTAATCATAATGTTTAAAAATATCAAATGGGATTATAGCTAAAATATATTATGTAAAATATATGTAATTTTCAACAGAAATTAAATTTCTCAATAGATGAAGAGCTTAAAATCTGCCTTAAATTTCATTATTTAAGGGACGTCCTAATCAATCCTCACTAGTCTACAGTTTAAATATTGCCAATCTATAGTAACAATCAACAAATTACAAAATAAACTATTTCTGAATGAAAAAAAGCAGTGGCATAATTTCTTTCATAACAAGGTATGGTTAAATTGTTAATAATATTTTATCAACAAAACTTTGCCAGATGTGTGGAAATAAATCCTACAGGCTGCATCACCCTACAAGAAAAAATTGAAATTATAACCAACACTTTGCAAAGACTGCTTAAGAATGTTAATGTAGGTAGTAAAGAATCCTTCATATAATATTGTAACAACTCTCTCTATCCCGGCTCTCTGGCAAACACAGCACCACATGACACTACAAACTCAAAGAACAAGACAGCTCAGAGCTCTAAAATAATGTAACACTATAATGTCTAATATTACAGCCAATACTGTACCATTGGCAACATGTAACGCTGACTGTACAAACACTTCACCATAGATAAATGTTCTAAAAATCCATAAATTCAAAATCCCTACTTGATAAGTATTAGTAAAAGATAAAATAGGACATATGTACAAACGTCAAATCTCACCTTGGATGGGTCGAAGAATGGAAAACTAATTGTAGGCAACGTAGATGTAATAGTATCAAGGCTAGGTGGATTAGCAGATGGAAGAAAAAGCATTTGGCAATGGATTGGTGTGTTTCCATGAAACGAAAATGTGCAAGTAGTTTCAGCCACAGTGTCCAAAGGTTTTTGGTGAGATCTAGATGACAGTAGAGAGACTGCCATTGACTGTGATGTCACTGGCTTTGAATAATTGTTCAAAGTTAAGGCTGAAGAATATGTGATGTTATCCAAATACTGAGTATCGGTCTCCACATCATCTGTCTCCATTGCTGTCAAAAAAGGTCCCGCAACTAATTTACCTTTTTGAACATTTAGATCTCACACAAATACAAAAGATTCCTGAAAATGGAAAGAGAATATATATTGAACTATTAATTAAACTAGTGGATTAGATAGATTAAGTTAGATTTAAATATTGAAAAATAAATCTAAGTGATGTTTAAATTTATGTACATCAACAAATAGATCTACTAGATCTAGATATAAAGTATTGTAATAAGGGTTACCAGACACCAGATGAAGAAAAAAAGGAAGACAAACCCTTAAAAGGAAGACAGAAAAAAAATGTAATTAAAAACTAGGCTTACAATTACAGACGTTACATTAAAAGAGAAGATAATTATGTCCTACACATTTCATGTGTCAATCTAGTTATGCATGTTAACCAGTGACTTAAAAAACTCTGGCTAATTCAGGCAATCCATTCCATGCTCTAACAGTACTTGGGAAGAAGGAGCACTTATATAAATTTGTCCTAGCATATGGAATAAGAAATGTGCATTTATCTTTGTCTTTCAGAGTATTTTGCTTTTATACATTATGGTTCAGTGTTTTATGTATTATTGCTACTTTAATTTTTATTTTTCTGTCCTGTAGTGTCACTAAATTTAGTAATTTTACTAATGGTGTTACTCTAATATAATTGGAATATTTGCTTGTTATAAATCTCATGGCTCTATTTTTCACGTGTGCTTGCTTTTTTGTTTTCCAGAGTTGAAGGGTCAAATGGTTTTGATTTCTATTTGGGACATACATACATACCATACATACATACGCCTTACTTTCTGCTTTATATTAATTTATTATAGATTATATAATATGCCATTGCAGGCATTGGCATGCTACAATAAAAGGCTGGACATTTTGATTTTCCAATTTAGGAGGACATCTGGTAACCCTAAGATTTTTAGATAAATTTAGTTTAGAAAACCAAACTAAAATTCTGTTCTTGTGTCTATGTAAGATTAGATCTAGAATCTAGATTCTAAATCTAATCTATAGTCATTTCCATCTAACGAACATGTTAAGCCCTGCCGTTGCAATTTTTACGTTTGAATTTTTATAGCTCCCTAATGGTTAGTCCTAGGAGAAAACTGTTAACATCTATAAACTCGTCATCCATTTGTCTATAAAAATAGATATGGTGTTTTGTTATGCTATGCATAGTTATAATAAAATATGATGTCAAAGAGGGTCAGGTCATTGAGGTCCAGTGCTGACATTAACGAGCACCTTCCCCCATTTTGTAACTTAGTGAACACTCTCAGTGTGCTATCGAACACCTCATAGTTATTGTATTTAAAAAATGTTATTATTTTTAAATTTCTTTTTTTATATCAATTTCTTTTAAAATTAACTAAAGACAGACAGGTCAGTGTTACTTTTCCCACTCTCAATGGCTTCCTCCTCTGTTTATAACGGACGCCACAAGGCCATTAGATACAAGTTTTATCATACTGTGTACTGTAGCATACCTAGGTCTAGTTGAACCAAATAAGAAAAAAAACACTGTTCAACATCTTTAGAAAGACATTCCAATCACATTTATACAGTTAGGTGTTCCAATGAATAATAATGAATTTAACACATCCTTCAGTAGTGGACAAGGCAAAATCGTAATAAGAAATATTATTGGGATTAATAAATCTATAATTTTTTTCAATGAATAAACATGACCTAGATCGAGATATCCAGAATATATCATTTATGAATGAAAGAAAAAGTGCGGGCTGCTAATTTGAAGCCAGAGACCATGCCCACTGCAGGTGATCATGCTAGGTGACCTGGCAGTGGGAGAGGTATAAACTAAGCGTGTAGTGTCACAATTTATCAAACAGGCAGTTGAGAGAAGGAGAGAGTCATGAAAAGAATTATAAGCATCTATGGGAGGGAGGGGATGTTAAGTAAATCTACTTCTTTTAATACAAACTAAATAATTTTTAATTAACACAGATATAATTTATTAGCATTAGCATAGTGGTGTTCACTGACGGTGCTCAGTGTGCACTGAAGGAGAAATCACAAAAACTACGTTCAGTATAGGAGCATGAAGTGACCCAATTTATTTTAAAATAAAATCTTGACTATGAGTGGTAATTCAAAGGAATACAGCTATTTTTACAGTCCTTTAGTTGCAGAAAAAGAATCTGCTTTCATTTTTTTTGTAAGTTAAACCATCACCAAATACAAAAATAAAATAAAAATTTGACTTAGTCTTATTAGGTCTTAGACTACATGATAAGTCTTAGTTCCCGAAAGTCGGTGTTCAGATATAAGAATCGATAAGAATCTACTAGTAATACTACTATATAATATATATCTAAGACTTAGAATATCTAGTGACATCTAGTCTATTATTTTTTTCTATACTAGTCTGTTAAGTATTATAATTATAGGTATAGTTTTATAGTCTAAGTCTATCTAGTATCTAGATCTAGATCTAAATCTAGCGTCTGATTTATAATTTATCATTTAGATCTATGGTAGATTCTTATAACTGAACACCGACTTTCGGGAACTAGGTCAATTTTTTATTTTATTTTTTTATTTGGTGAAGGTTTAACTTACAAAAAAACTGAAAGCAGATTCTTATTCTGCAACTAAAGGACTATAAAAATAGCTGTGTTCCTTTGTATTACCACCCATAGTCAAGATTTTATTTTAAAATAAATTAGGTCACTTCATGCTCCTATTTTGAACGCAGTTTTTGGGCTTTCTCCTTTAGTTGAACAGTGAGCACCGGTGTTGAACACCACTATGTAATTGCTAATAAATTATATCGGTGTTACTTAAAAATTATTTAGATTGTAGTAAAAGAAGTAGATTCAATTTTGCAATATGTATTTATAGTCTATTTCCTCATATACTCTCTCTATTTCTCTCTCTCTCTCTCTCTCTATATATATATATATATATATATATATCGTGTATAGTTTATTTATTTAAATACCTATATAATCTATGTGTAGAAACAGACAGAAATAAATTTATATAGATTATAGAGCTATAAATTAATTATTTTAATTTAATAAACATGATATTTTCTACTAGGCTACTTGTATTTTCTCTCTGTCTTTCTTTTAACTCCCATCCAAGGACCCTCTTCTTGTTTTCATAATTTGGATGTTCGTTTTGTGACACCTTAACATCCCCTCCCTCCCATAGATGCTTATTAAATAATTCTTTTCATGACTCTCTCCCCCTTCCCTCCACTGCCTGTTGGATAGTTTGTGACACTACTCGCTGAGTGTATACCTCTCCTTACCGCCAGCTTATCTTGCGTGATCACATGCAGTGGGCATGGTCTCTGGCTTCAAATTAGCAGCCCACACTTTTTCTTTCATTCATAAGTTATATATTCTAGATATCTCTATCTAGGTCATGTTTATTCATTGAAAAAATCATAGATTTATTAATCCCAATAATATTTCTTAATACGATTTTGCTGTGTTCAAAAAGGAGAATGAGCTGAATTCATTATTATTTGTTTGGACACCCCCTTTTTTAATTTTATTTAACAGCTAACGTTATAAATGTGATTGGAATGTCTTTCTAAAGATGTTTGGAAGCTTATTTTGATATGCCCATCAGCCTACGATCAAACAGGCTCATGATATAGCCTTCATCCCTTATATGGGTATGAATTGCCGGGGGAGGTTAAAACAACAGCTTAACATACATGGTTACCGACAATCTAAATAACTGCCATCTGCTTTGGAAAAACGGAACAAAATTACCAGAACTTATCTAAAATTGGACATGCTCAGTCCCGAATCGTCGATTTTAGCTCCAAACATAAAAACAAATGAATTACAAACAAAAAAAAAGCGACCCGTTTAGAAAGGAGAATCCGATGGGGTGTTCAAACTATAAGAGCCTCCTCTATAATTATAAGCCCGATGCGTAGTCATACTCATGATACTTGAGTTGATGATATTGACTCTGATACTTTGATTTTGATTAAAGTTTGATAATGATAGATTCTAGTTGATACTAATGATTTAACTAATGTCAATGTCTAATCATATGATTATAAAATAATCTGATTTATATTATGATAGTCATAACTTACTAACTAGTCTAGATCTAGATCTATTCTATATCTAGTCAATTTTTCATATCCAATATTAAGACTGGACCAGACTAGACTTAAACCTATATATATTCACTAGTCATCTAGATCTAGTCTAGATCAGTAGATGTAGATTAAGTCTTTAGTTTAGACACTTTATTAGACTTTAGTTTATCTAAACTAGAGTTCTAATCTAGGTGTGTTGAGCCTAACTGTCAACCGTAAAGGGAGGTCACTTGTTTGCGTAAATAAGACAAATAAGCGGATGTTTTTAATGTGTATAAATGTAATTATACTTTTGAAACAAAAGAGCGATTGTTCTGTTGTCAACAAATCACTGGCTCTGGACTTGATTAACTTACTAAGAGACACTAAGACTAAAGACAGTAGATCTAGACTATATAATAGAATCTACAATTCTAAATCATGTCACTCACTTCCGACATATTATTTTATACACCTCTTTTATTTGTATGTCTTTATCTTCTTCTAAATAAAATTGTGAAGACTCCTAGAAATATATGCATAGTTGTTCTCGGCGACATTGGAAGAAGTCCTCGAATGCAGTATCATGCAATGAGCTTTGCCATGGAAGGATTTCGTGTTTATTTAGTTGGCTATAGAGGTATATGTTTTAAATTCTAGACTATTAACATTCCATTTTGTTCCCCAAAATTATTTTGGATTTAAAATAAGGTGATGCACCCTTAAAATAATTAAAACAACAATGATGTTGGCATATCTTCCTTTTTTAAACTAGAATCTAGATAACAATTAACATCCCTGTGAATGACAGATTGAAGATTCCTAAAACTCTGTGATTTTTTAATTGGCTGTTTTAGTCTTTATGTCACTTGGATATTTTTTAAATTTCCAATTATCATATATATATTTTCTGTTTTTTAAGTCCATTGTTATATATTTGGTAGGTTCAAAGCCACATGAACAAGTTCTTAAGAATGAACAAATTACACTTCATCATATGCAAGAACCACCTCTATTTATTACAAGTAAGATATTATTTTTCTCACTATAGGTCTATTGCTCTGAGCATTTTATATGTCAGCAGTTTTTACTTTTATTTTGACATTAGATAAATAAATTTAAAATTGTTAATTTTTTTGTTCATTTGAAGCCAGATTTACTATTAATGGTTTTCATTAATAGAGGCACAAACAGTGTCTGCAATTAAATTTTTTGTATACTGTTAGTGTGAAAATAGCATTATAAAAACTTTTATGACATTAAACCATTTGTGACATATTTTTGCTAAGAAATTTATGAGCTTGCTAAATTTTTGACTTAATGACCAGAACTCCCAAAGCTGTTAGGATATGCTGTCAAAGTTATATGGCAGTCAGTGATGCTTGCTTGGACATTACTTCTGCTTCCTAATATGAGCTCAATTTTTATTCAGGTCAGTGTTCTTCAATCTTATATGATACATTTGACATACCTATATCTTTTTGTTTTTTAGCTTTAAACATATATTTAGAAATTGACGTAACTTAGATTTATCAATGTATTATACCTCATAATTTAAGCTCTCTATTTTTTTAAAGTATGTGTATCTCAAAGTTTTTAATACATTAGGTATAGCTTTAACTTTTAATTTTAAAGTTGAAGTATTCTCAAACCTCATTTCACTTAATTAAGCTAATTAAGGTGTATAGCAAGCATTTTAATTTGTTTAAAATGTCTTTTCAGTCCTAAATACATTCCTTACATTTATATTGAACTAATCCAAACATACTATTTTATTTTATATTGTTCAACTTTATTAGAATTAAATGGTTGCTTTTTTATTAATTATTATTTTTTCAATAATCAGTTTTAATTCATTTCCTCTTGTTGTACTTTCTCCCAGTAGAATCCACCTTCCATTCCAACAATGCTTATCTCATATATAGTGAGCAGAATAAGGTTTTCAACTCTGGTCATTGACTGGCATAACTATGGATACACTATTTTAGCAATGGCTCTTAGGCCTGGACATCCACTTGTAACTTTTTCTAAATGGTTAGAACATAAATTTTTAAAATTTAGTAATTGTGTATTCTTATTAGCTTTGTATGCTTTTTTAAATCTGTACTTTTTAAAGATACTTGATCCAATTCACATTGATGTTTGTATGTTTCATTTGACTTTATATAAATGAACAGGTATGAAAAGAAATGTGGTGGTCTGGCTTACTACAATTTCTGTGTTACTAATGCAATGAAAGAGGATTTATTGTCTCACTGGAATATTAGGTATTAAAACAAGCATAACATTCTTAGTTGATTTACAAAAATAACATTTGGAATGAAATATAACTTTGTATATTCCATATTCTTGATAGAGCGATCACTGCTCATGACAAACCAAGTGAACTCTTCCAGACCATAAGTTTAGAGCAGCAGCATAATCTCTTCTGCAGACTGAGTAAAGAATACCCAGTTTTTGCAAGGTTGTACGCTCCTTATTTCACTTTGTTTAATTTAAAATGTGTCATAAAATGAATGAAATTGCTATTTTAGCCATTGGTTTCTTTATTATTTATGTGGGCAAATTATCTTGAAACTCAATTTCAGTCAAGACAATGCCATAGATCACACAAAATTTACACAGAAGAATACAGATGGAACTGTAGCAAAAGTGGATGGTAGACCAGCATTATTAATGAGCAGTACCAGCTGGACAGGTATGTTCAAATATGCTCAAAACTATTTTAAACACTGGCAAATATTGAATAAACAGCTTTTTTTAGCAATTTATTAATTAATTGTATTTTTCTGTTTAGTGTTCTGTTTACAGTTTGTACTGCCCTATAGCTTTACTGTATAACCTTGTAACTGTATAGAGTATTGTGATGGCATCATTTGAATACTACTGTTTTTGTCCACAGAGGATGAAGATTTTGGTCTTTTGTTAGATGCTTTGAAAAGTAAGTTAACATTCAAAGAATATTGTACCGTTTTTCCCTATCCAGGCTCTCAGCAAACTGCACCACACAACACTACAAACTTAAAGAACCTCACAACTCAGGGCTCCAAAGTAACAGTAACAGTTTAATTTCAAATACATCACAAATACTGTACTGTACTGTACAGTTGGCAACAACATTACACTGACTGTCCAAAAACCTAGCCTCTGCTCCGGACTGACTTCACACACCGTGCTGGTTCTGATTTTGCCTTGTATTGGTCACATTGGGAGGTAATGTGAAGCGTCTTGACTCTAATACACTCGCTCTTATATAGGGTCCCTACAGGCCTTCTAAAATCAGATGAAATGTTGCATGACCACTGGTTGATCACATTGGCAGTGACTTGCATGCGTATTATTTATAACACAGGTCTTTGCCAAACTGGCTTGTACTGTCACTCGTCACAGTTGACTGCATGTCTTACCCTGGCCTTAGATGATTGCATCGGCTAATAAAAACACACACAGCACTACCCCCATCTGAGTCACTCCCAAGTTTATAACAATATCAACTGTTACAAGACATATCACTGTTATCACAAGAATAAGTCACTTTTTTTTTATTTTCAGTTTCTAGTGTTTCCTTTCATTTGTGTTCCACAGAATATGATCAACTGCCCAGCACAGATACTTTTCCTGATTTGGTTTGTGTCATCTCTGGTAGGTAGAAAGATATATCAAATATGTATTTAAGTTTAACCACTTCTTCAAATCAAGTGAAATTAAATTAAAACTCTTGCCACCATTGTTGGCTCTTTAAAAAATTTCAGTCATTGAATTGATGAATTAACAGCAGTGGCTCATGAAAGTATGGCACAATTGTGCCGTCCTGATTTTCAGTGTAGCACTAACTAGTTTGAAACTGACCTAAGGCAACTCAATATTCTATAATAAGATATGGTGCACTTAATCAGAAAAGGTTAGGAACCAGCAATCAAAATTTTTATAGCAGTCATGTAACAAATACAATTTTCATTTTTTTTTTTTCGTATCACAGGTAAAGGTCCACAGAAAATTTTTTACACTCAACAAATTGCTGATTACCATTGGAAAAAAGTAAAGTTTTGTCTTCCATGGTTGGCAGCTGAAGACTATCCTTTAATGCTTGGTAAATATTTTTAAAAATAATTTGCTACAAATTATGTAATGATACAATATTTCCTAACTTTACCTGTGTTACTCTAGGGACACATTCAGTTTATGTGCATGAGAATAGTTTCAAGTTCAGCTGATGTATTTGTGTGTCTTGTTTTAGATTTAGCTGATGTATTTGTGTGTTTTGTTTTAGATTTAGCTGATGTATTTGTGTGTCTTGTTTTAGATTTAGCTGATGCATTTGTGTGCCTTGTTTCAGGTTCTGCTGATATTGGTGTGTGTCTTCATAAATCTTCCAGTGGTTTAGACTTGCCTATGAAAGTTGTTGACATGTTTGGATGTGGTCTGCCAGTCTGTGCTGTTAATTTTCAGTGGTATAGAACTATAGTTGAAAACATATTATTGCCTTTGCTAATCAATTTTTTATCTTATTACAGATTTGAAGGATATTATTTAAATAAGCATTTCTAACTATGAAGTAAAATTATTTTTCATTAGAATTATGAAAAACAACTTCCATCATACTTTCATTGCCTTAAATTTTTAATAGTGGGTGATGTAGACTGGATGAAATAAATATTCTTCTATCAGATCATCATCAGAAGCTAATTTTGGCCAATCATTTTCTTGTGGAGTTGTCATGATGTTTGAGATGATTCTGAGCTCTCTCTTCTACTTGTACCTCCCATTATAATCCAACCACAGTAATGTAGGAACTAGGACAGGTCTCTTTTTCTTCACTTTTCTTCTCATGACATTTTCTTCAAGAATAGAAATCCTTTCCTAACTTTAAAGTGCTTTCATTCAAAACGACTACAGGAAAATCTTTGCATCCTTCCAAACATAGGTAAAGTAACTCTTGTGTTGCCCTTGTAGTTAAATGGAAGATATGATGAAACTTATATTAATTTTTTCTTATTTTTCAACCTGTTGAGTCAATTCTTTGAGTCTATGAACTTGTTTGAATACATATTAATTCATATGTTGTTGTTTTTTTTTTGTTCTTGCCATTAAAGCATCGGAGAACTTGTTCACCATGATGAAAATGGCCTTTTATTTCATGACAGTGAGGAACTTTTTACCCAACTCAAGGTAAGGCAATTAAAGAAATTATTGACTTCTCAATCACTGTATAAACTGTACATTCTTAACTATCTTATTTCCTACATAACTTCAAATAGTATGATAAGAATGATTTAATGTACTGCTATCCCTTACTAATTGTTTCGTACTATTTTGCCCAGGCATGCTTTCACTCATATTAGTCTTGAAATTATTTTCTTTATCAATTATATTTTTTTATCTTTAAGGATCTTTTGTTTGGATTTCCAAAGTTGGCTAGTAAGCTAAAACTATATAGAGAAAACTTGGCTTCTTTCCAAAAGTTAAGATGGCACAGCCAATGGAGGAAGATAGTTTTGCCAATTTTTTACAAAATTGGAGGTATCCAGATGTCTGCATTTGATTTACCAGGATTTTTGGAAGATAATGATTTTGATGAAGAAGCTAAGAAGGAGCAATAACATTCAAAGATTTGATAGAAATGTGATTCAATTATGTGCAAGATATGTGTTTTGTTGTTGATCACTGCAAGATTTTTAATTACTTTTGTTATTTCTAACCCTGACTTTGTTTTTTGTTTGAAATACTGAATACTTTTTTGTTTCTCTATCAATAATACAAAACTGTTGATAAGAAAATAATAATAATGCTCTCTGTTTTATTGTTTGTATTGAGACTGTTACTGGATGGCTGCCTGGTCGTGTGGTATGCACTTAGTTGGCTTGATGGTCCCTGGTTCAAAGCTTGCCGCCATGATCCCCTGCCATCCTGCGAGAGGTTTGGGCTAGGATGTAATCATCTTCAAATCTGAAGGACTATCCAGGACATGTAAAGCAAATATATATTTTTGTTCAAGACCAAGTTCTTCAATGTTGTGACTTAGAAATTTAAAGAAGCATTTTTTGTTTTTTTAACTAAAAATTGACTCACTAGTTATAAAATAATTTTATCTAGTCGTGGTCCAATAGTGGGTAAATACTCATGAGGGAGAAGTCCTTGCCATTTAGGTCAAATCACTAGAAAGAAATAATTCCAGTATTTATTAACATTATAGGTGAAAACAACTTTTTATTGATCTAGAGTAAACAAACTTGAGCAATACAAATAACTTCTTATTGATTGAAACAATACAACACTAATCAAACAATACCTTACAAAAATGTCTATTATAGCCCAGTGATAGACTAACTACGGCATAGTTAGCCTGTGGAAAAATGTAATCAACCCAACACATTATTAGTAACAATTGAATATAATTTCAATCTCAATGTAAATGTTTATAGTGCTTATGCCAATGTTTCTTTTTTCTAAAATAATTTTTAAAAAAGTTGTATGACTAGGTCAAGTGTTTTCTGTTTTACACAGTGCTACAAATGTAAAGAAAATGTTTAATTTTGGTTTCAAAAACAAATAATGCATTTAGCGTGTGTATATATATATATATATATATATATATATGTCAAATATATTTTAATACACTATTTAAGTGGAAACTTATGCAACACAAACAGTGCCCTTTTAGACACTTATCCAAAGGGAAAGGCTTCTTTCTTAATTTTGAGTGCCTTAGGAGATGCATAGGGTCTTTCATAAAACAATCAATTAGATTATCATACAATAACATGCTGACACTGAACAATCTTTATAACAATCATTTCATTGAATACATACGAATATTAACAATGTAATGATTTTATTATTAATAATTATCAGAGTGAATGTGTGGGATTATCATTAGAGCAGTGTGATTATCAAATGTGTTTTTACATAGAACACAAAATATCTGTATGAAATCGTGTGTGTGGAGAAAATGACTACAGCTAGAAATGCCAAGACTGTAGTTAATGATAATATGTGTAAATGTTTTACATGTTTCGTATGTTCCTTCAAAATTGAAGTGTACTTCCTAGTCCAAACCTCCCTCAGGACGACGGGGGATGGGAGTGGACAGGGTTTGAACCCGAGACCATCGAACGTCAGCGCGCAAACCCCACGACCAGGCAACCATCCCAACCAACCATTTGAGGTAACTACAATTGGTTTATTTAAGTCAAGGTTAAGCTTAATTGAAAAAAAAAATTGATATATTTATTCTTCATATGTTTGTTTGTGTAGCAACCAATATAAAATACTAGATCTAGGCTACAAGTGGGTCTCTTATATAATCAAAAAATTTAAATCCAACTTTCTGGTGGGGGATGTATATTCTATAAAAGGTGCGTCTCTAAATCAATTAAAGACAAAATATATATTTTAAAATGTGTAAAGAGTGGACTCAATTGCGAATAGCTTATAGTAAATGTTTCATTTTTCAAACTATTCCACTTCAATGATTTAGGCCTATTTATCAGCAGGACTTCTTTAATTAATGGATCCAAAATGTGTGGTACGGGATGCAACAGGAGATTCAAAGAAGTTTAAATTATGCTTTGTTTCAAACTTAGCTTTAGTTACTTTTCAATTTAGGGATGCAAATAAAATATAGGGCTCCCTAAATGTTCGTGGTTAGGAAAGAAGCAGGCTTTCTATTAGAAAATGCCCCAAAAAATGCGATGTCATCGTAGTGCTAGTTGTACCACGGAATATCAATAAAAAGATTCAGGTTAAACTAACCAGAAATGCGTATGGTTATAATAATAATAATCTTTATTGTCCGTATGGAAATTTGTCTTACTATTTGTGCATTACACCAAACAAAAAAACAACTATAAGAAACCAAAGTGTACATTCACACCAGACTCACTCATAATTTACATGTGACAAAGTTTATACCAGATTGTTCTTATTTAATGATTTGATTGACAGGGGAACAAAAGAGTGTTTGTGTCTGTTTGTCTTTGCCATCAGTGTCTTGTATCTCTTTTGTGATGGTAAAATCATAAAATCCTGACACAAAGGGTGATTCTTTATTTCGAGGATCTTGTTAGCTTTTTTATAGGCTAGATGTTTGTCTCAAACAACTGCCCAAATGGGGTTTGTTTTTTGCCAATGATTTTACCAGCAACATTTAGGATTCTATAAAGTTTATTTTTAATGCTCAGATTGCCATACCAGGCAGTGATATTGAAACTTAAAATATTGCAGATGTGAGCGTGATAAAACATAGCCAAGGCCTTTTCGCTAACATTAAACGAGGACAGTTTTCTATTTAGTATGCATATAAGTCAGACATAATTTAAAACAACAATTAATAAGTAGTTTTTCATAATTTTTTTTTTTACCTGCCTGGGCGGCCCACTTCGGGGGCCGATTTTCAGTTTGTGTTTGCAAACAAACTGTCTTTGTAACCTTGTTTTAATATTGATTCTTGTTTTGTCAGGTACATGAAATAATTGAGCATATTTTCAAACTGATCTGAGATTAGGTGTTGGACAAATAACGTGTACAAACTTTGTACTAGACGGACAGACAGAGTTGATAGAAGCTTTCTAAAAAAATCAATCTCTACATTTTGTTTAAATAGCACAATTATGTAAACGTTAGACCAGAGTGGGAGCCATGACATTATTAGCATGATGCTCTATCAACTTAGTTATCCAGCCATGTGTGAAATTTTATCTTGAAATAAATGATTCAATTATTAGCTTAAGTTTGTAACAAACTTCATTAGGCCGCATAAAGTATGAGCTAATAGTTGGCAGATTGTGTTTTCTAACAAAGTTTGGTACAAACTTCATACCTTCTATCAAATGAACAGAAACAGATGACTCTTCACAGCTGGAAGTTTGTATGTGAATCTTCATTGTGAACATCTTATTTGCCTCTTTCTTCAGCCAACATTATAAAACAAGTCCTATAGATTTTCTATGAGCTATAGCTTAGAATAACTAAAACATTAATTTTGATTGAATAATTAAATATACTATTTTGGAGAAAATCAATAAATGTGGCGCTGGGAACAAAAACGAAAGTAATTGCCCAAGTATTTGAACACTTTTTAAAAAATTCTTCATGCTGTATATAATAAACCATATTAATGTTACTGGAACGACATGACCAAGAGAATAACAATAGCTTTTATAAATACATAATGTTTATTTATGCCAGTATACAAATAAGACATTTTATAAAGTGAGAGGAACAGCAATTACATAAACAGAACTAGATATTCAACTTAAGTATTATCTGTGTACTAGTGACATACAGAATTTTTTTTACCTTCAGTTTGTCTATAAAAAATATTATTAAATTCTTAAGAAAATTAAATTCTAAGAATTGTATGTAGCTAAATCTCTGTATCCTGGTTTCAGGTCCTATTACTGTACAATTTATTTATTGCTAAATGTAATATATCTTAAGTATGTCATAATGAATGTATATAGACAAGAATCTTATTACTAAGAGGTTAAATTGAGTCTCTTAATGTTTTCATTTATTGAGCTAAATAGGAGTTCTAACATTTTGTTTTCTTTGGCAATGCAGCTCCAATAGAAAGGTCTAACAGAAAATGAAACGTTTTACCTAGAAACCTAAAATTAAAAGTTTTTAAATGTAACTATACACAATTTAAAGTGGACATTTCTTAAAGCAAAGCTGTATGTTACTCTATCCAGCATGTAGATCTACATTCAGCATGTTGGAGTGTGAAGCTGTTAATAAATTAAACTTGCATTTATTTGAGACTATAAGCACTCAACTTTCAGTAATAGATTATTGAGTGATATATTTAGCCTACTATCAAAAGTTGATATGCTGTGATAAATGGCTCTCCCATTAACAGATATTTTATATGTATACACTTTTAATGTATGCAAATGTACAGGCCACAAAGTTATACCTGGTCATTAATATACAAATATTGGACTTTAAAAAAAGAGTTTGTTAATATTGAAAAAGTTTTATTACTAGGTATTTGATCATACACATTTGCAAACTCAGAAATTCAAAAGAATCAAAGAAATTGCCAAAAGTGTCCGCATGAAATACATATATCTCTTTATTTAGTCATTCTAGACATTAATGTACAATATTATGCTTACACCTTTTTTTTTTTCAAAGTGAATTTTATTCTTTGATAAATCTAAATATTTTTTTTTATAACAAACTTGTACTTCTCACTCTAAAGTTTACAATAGCCAAGTAGTGAACTATACAACAGCAGAGATTAAATAATATATAAAAACGTTATGCTTAAAAAAAAACTTACTGAACAATGACATCAACGCCAACCTTAGTTTGTAAACTCTAGTAGTCACACCATTGTTTATGTGTAGGTAATGTATAATATAGAAACTTGTTTACGGAAGTAATAAATCAGTAAATATTGATTATTATTTGGAATGTCACATGCAGCAGTAAGAAATGGAATGTTAGTAATGCTTACATCTTGACAAACAAAACCAACAATCATAAAATAATTTAAAAAAAAAAAGCATAAGAATATATCAAAATTAGTTATGTCATAAAAAAACAA